>NC_049253.1:24203570-24510775 GCF_011100685.1 Canis lupus familiaris | reverse complement strand
AATATGTAATAAGCTCTTAGCAGATTTCTTGTTAAGTATATGTAATGTTTAATGAGATAAAAGAATTAGCTATGATTTTATCCAAAGTGACAGAGAAACTTACTTTGATAGTAGGTATTTTATCTTTAAACTGAAAAATAGAGCTAAAGTGCTAAGGGAATAATAAAGGACTTATGCTGTATTATATTTTTACTTAAAATGCAGCCTAGACTAAGGAAACAAAAAATAAACTATTGGTACTACATCAAAATAGAAAGCTTCCATACAACAAGGGGCACAATCAACAAAACTAAAAGATAGCCTATGGAAAGGGAGAAGATATTTGCAGATGACATTACTGATAAAGGCTTAGCATCCAAAATATATAGAGAGCTTATAAAAATAAATAACCTAATAATATAATTGATAATGGGCAGAAGAAATGAATAGACACTTTTCCAAGGTAGACGTACAAATCGCCAATAGACACGTGAAAAGATACTTGTTATCACTTATCATCAGGGAAATACAAATAAAAACTACAATGAGATATTACTACACACCCTTTAGAATGGCTAAAATCAACAAAAGAAGAAACCACTGGTGTTGGCAAGGATGTGAAGAAAGGGGAACCTTCTTGCAGGATTGGTGGGAGGTAAACTGGTGCAGCCTCAATGGAAAATAGTATGGAGGTTCCTCGAAAAGGTAAATATAGGGATCCCTGGGTGGCGCAGCGGTTTAGCACCTGCCTTTGGCCCAGGGCGTGATCCTGGAGACCTGGGATCAAATCCCATGTCGGGCTCCTGGTGCATGGAGCCTGCATCTCCCTCTGCCTGTGTCTCTGCCTCTCTCTCTCTCTCTCTCAATCTGTGATTATCATAAATAAAATTAAAAAAAAAAGGTAAATATAGAACTACCCTATGGCTGTCAGTCACACTACTAGGTATTTATTTACCTACAGAATACAAAAATACTAATTCAAAGGGATATATGCACACTGATTTTTATAGCAGCATTATCTGCAATAGCCAAATTATGGAAAGCTCCCATCATTGATTGATGACTGAGTAAAGAAAATGTAGTATGTGTAAACAATCAAGTATTACTCAGCCATAAAAAAGGAATGAAAATATTGCCATTCGTAATGACATGGATGGAACTAGAGAGTATTATGCTAAGAAAAGTAAGTCAGAGAAAGACAGAGACAAATGATTTCACTCATATGTGGAATTTAAGAAACAAGCAAAGGGAAGAAAAAGAGAGAGGGAAGTGGATGGGGCGCTAGATTAAATAGGTGATGGAGATTAAGGAGTGTATTTGTTGTGATGAGCATCAAGTGATGTTTGGAATTATTGAAGCACTATATTGTACACCTGAAACTAGTATTACACTGTATGTTAACTAACTGGGGTTTAAATAAAAGTAAATAAATACATAAGTGAAGCCTTCTGGGCTTCTGTCTTTCATGTCATATTGACCAAAGACATTTGATAAATGCAGTGAAACAAACATTTACTGATTTTTTTTGTGTGTCAATATCTGTGCTAAATCCTTTTATAATATAAATGATCCCATTTAATTAACAGTGTGACTTATATTATCATAGTCATACACAATCATCTTCAGCTAGTAATTTTTGAGTTTATACCATGAGAGAGGTATTGCATTGGAGATGTAGCATATAAAGTGACTTAACTTCATGGGTCAGGGCCTAATTAGTGTATAAAAAATAAACATAAAACAATAGAGGTAGCATGTAAATGCCAAAAGATGGGTATAAACCATAACTGCAAGATAATAATTGTTATGAAATGATTATAAACCCATTATTGTTTATTTTCATCTAGCAGAGGTCAGAATCTAAAAGATAGTTCTGAAGAACAGAAAAGGTAAGGACAAGTCCAGTATGTTAGGTGTTGCCTGTTGTATGTGAATTCTAAATAATGAGCTCCAGTGCAGCAGTGTTGACATAGCAACAATTTAAATAAAATAATTTCACTTTTTAATTTGCTTTTGTAAAGATAAGTAAACTGTCCATTAATAGAAAAACTGTTGCCCAGTGTTATATTTCCTTGAATTATAAGATCAAACATTAGTTAACCAGAATGAGTCACAATTGTAAAAGAAAGATTGAAGATAAATATTCTTTTATTTCTTACAATGCAAGTAGTCTAAAACCAGCATTAGGTATAATTATGAAAAATTGAATCATTAAGTTCTTGAAGCCCTCTGAAATAACTATGTAAGACTTCAAAAATTCAGAACAATATCTTAAATATTTCTTAAATAGAATATTTAAGAAAGATGTTGTATTTTGCCAAAAAATATGTATAAATTGCTATTGGTTTTTGTAAGTTTAAATATTATTTAAAAAATTTAGAAGTCTCTTAAAAGTCCCAAGTTCTCAGTAATAACTTATTAACTATGCTGAAAGGAAGAACAAAAGAGATAAGTAAAAGGACAATTAAAATTTGTGTGGATGTGTGTGTGTGTGTCTGTGTTAGTACATCTCCAAAGAGAAGAAATAATTGAGGAGCTCAGGCTGTTAGGAAGCTCAGCAATGACTTCAGTAAAGAGTCTTTGAATATTATAGCCAGAAGGGAACACTAGCTTAATATATTCTTTGCTATTTGAAAACCCAAAATCAAGAGTAAGGAAAAATAAATTATGTATATCACCTGAGTGTATGGAATAAACTGAAAATGAGAGGAAGTTCTTCATTTTAAGGTAAAGTGATGGGGGCACCTGGGTGGCTCAGTCAGTTAGGCATCTGCCTTCAGCTCAGGTTACGATCCCATGGTCCTGGGATTGAACCATGCATTGGGCTCTCTGCTCAGCGGGGAGCCTGCTTCTCCCTCTGCCCTCCTTGGATTCTTTCTTATTCTTTCTCTCATAAAAATAAATAAAATCTTAAAAAAGATAAGGGAAAGTGATCAGGGTAATGTTGTGTCATAGAAATGGCATAGACATCCATAGAGTAATATCAGGAGTAGAGGATGACGGAGACATGAAAATATAGCTCACATAATGATATGAAGGAGACAGAGATCATAATAACAACCTAAGACCCATATACTATCTGTGTGAGTGACAGAGGGAACATGACTAATTAAGAGAATGAGTAGTTACTTGGTAATTACTGAGGGACCATATGGAAGGGATTCTGATTTCTTCCATATCTGTGTTTGAAGGTTGAGTCAGAGCGACTGGTATTGATTACCATTACTGTGTCTAACCCTGTGTTCATGTGGCATGGAAAAATCTGAGTTTACCCAGATATCATGTATCCATGTAGCTGCTTCAGAATGTAGATGATGCATTTAAATGTAAATAATGCCCCATTAATATCCCCTTTAGGAAATTTGTCTTACAGATATTCTGGTATTATATATATGCATAAACATTCATTTGCAGCAGTATCTGAAATGGCAAACACTTGCATGTTTAATAATAATGTTTAATAATGTTTAATAATAATATTCCATTATTAAGCAATGGAATAATATACAAATATTAAGAAAATGGAAAATGTCTACGTACTGACTCCAAGAAACACTTTAACATGAAAGCGGATGCAGGACAGCAGTGTGTATCATATATAGTCTTTTACTTTAAAACGTGAGGTGAGGATATTCTATATTTTTATATCCTTGTATATGCATAAAAATTCTGGATTTATACTTAGGAACTCCAAATAAGTTATCATTCGCGGGAGAGGTGAAAAAAGGAATTAAATGAGGGGAAATGAAAGGAGAGACACTACATGATTATGTAACTTTTTATTGTTTTTTAGGTTTTCAACCTTACGATTTAAAGTGAAATTAATATACTCCATTTAATAGGCATGTTATTAGCTAGCAGTGGGACTGAGGTGCTTCATACCTTTACAAGTGATGTAACAACCTGAACATAGTAAAAGTATCAGATAATCTCATAAAATCCATTACACGTCAAATATCAGAGACTAAACTATTGGTCATCCATTTTCTTTTAACTATCCACATTGTACTTTCATTTCTTTTAACTATCCACATTGTACTTTCAGGAGAAGAGATATAGTAACAAACATGCATATATCAGAAAGGATTCAAAGGGTATGTAATTGAAAACGTACTTACTTAGTGTAAATTTCTATATTCTACAGTACCATAGGCTACTCTTTCAAAATAATAATTTGAGGACAGGTTGTTGCTTCCTTCAGAATTGTGAACTGAGTCATGATTCTGTTTGTACTCTCAAAATTGCCATGATCTTTCTCAAGTTGAACCCAAAAACCTGCAACCCTTCAAGCTATTCCCAGCTTCTGACATGCTCTTAGTTGCAACCTTTCTACTCCACTAACAGTTATTGATCCTTTTATCCCATGAAACATTCTGTTGTCTTTTCAATTGGCAGTCATATTGAAAAGATGATGACTCTGTAGCTAAACCCGACATTTAAGCTTAAATATCCTGTATTTTCATTATTTGACAAAGAAATTTTTAATCTGTTAATTCAGTTCAGAAGTTTATTTAGAAAAAAATTATTTGTAATTATACATTTCATTGTATAACTTTATTATGTACAATAAAAGCAGCTAATTAAGTATATATATATGTGGAATATGTGCGTTAGTATATATGTGTGTGGGTATAATTATGCAACTTTTCAGTGAGGCAAAATGTTTCTTTATGGCTAACATTTCATGGGTGGTAAAACGTCTTAAAGTCTCAACTATTCATTTCATTGTCTTGGGAACGGAAACTCAGAATGAATGAATGTGTGCATAGTCACAGACTTAGTTATTGTCGGTAATACAACCAGACACTGTGGTTTCCTTTACGTTTGTAACAACAGCTTTATTGAGATATAGTTCATATACCATAAAATTCATCCTTATAAATTGTACAGTTAAGTGGTTTTTAATTTTTTCACAAGGTCATACAATCATTACCACTAATTTTAGAACATTTTTATCACTCCAAAAAGAAAACCCATACCCATTAGAAATCACTTCCATTCACTCCTCCTTCTAGTCCCTGACCACCATTAATCTACTTTTTGTCTCCATGGATTTGCTTATTCTGGACTTTTCAGATAAATAGAATCCTATGATATGTGGACTTTGGTGAGTGGTTTCTTTCACTTGGTTAAATGTTCTCAAGGTTCATTCATGTTATAGGATATGCCATTTTTAACGACTGAATAATATTCCATATTGTGAACATACTACTTTTTGTTGATCAATTCATCAGCTGATGAACATTTTGGTTGTTTTCCCCCTTTGGGGCTATTATGAATAATGCTGCTGCAAACATTTTTTACATGTGTGGCTGTATATTTTCAGTTTCCTTGAGTTGTATCTAGGAGTTGAATCACTGGGTCCTGTGATAAATAGTTCTATGTTAACATTTTGAGGGTAACTGCCAAACTGTTTTCCAAAATGGCCGCACCATTTTATATTCCCATTGCTATGCTTTTGTTGTCATATTTTAGAAACCATTTTTCCTAATCCAAGGTCACAAAGACTCACTCCTGTATTTTATTCTGGGAGTTTATTTAAATTTTAAACAATTCTTGCCCCAAAGGAGTTGATTGTATGCAATTTGACAATATGTTAGAAAATAAACAAGCAACAAGCTAGAAAGGATATGTTACGTGTGTTTATATAGTAATTTTGCCTTCATTCATTCAACAAGTCTTTTTTGGATATCTGCAGTGAAGCAAGAATTACATCAGGAGCTGAGTGCTTCTGTGTAATAACTAATTTAATTTTATCACCTATTCTTTGTGGTACATATTATGTATTATTTTTTTCCAAAAAGAAACAGAGAGTTAAGAATTTTACCTAAGTCACTGTGCTACTAAGCAGTAGTGCTAGAGTTAAAAAAGGCAGTCTAATTCTAGAAACTATTTATAACCAAGCCAAGTAACATAGTCATTGAGAACACAAATACCAGAGCTAAGGAATTATGTGGGTTTGAAGAGTGGCTTCCATTCTTCCCAGCAATTGGACTTTGGGCTAGTTAATTAATTTCTTTTTATTTCCTTCTTTGCAAAGTACAAATAATCATCATCATAGGACTGTTCTGAGAATTAAATGTATTTACATACTTCAAGTATTTTAAATGTGCCTGGCATATTATTACTACTATAAAATGTCAGGAATATCTATTTAAGAAAATATAAGTGATCACTATCCTGGAACTGACATTCTATTCAGAGACTGAGATTGAATTAAAAACCACATATAATTATGTAATCACAAATTTTGGTAAGTGCTATATGTAGAAAAAGAAAAGAGTACAATTAAAACTTTATAAAAGGGATTAAATAGTTCAGTAATGAAGTAGTTCTCCATCCTGTGCTATGGAGGATAAGGCATTTTTATGCTTGATGTCCCATGTGTCTGTACTATAATTCATGTTTTAATGTATGTAGAGGTTCAGCATACCAGTATATAGGAGAAAATTTTTGATTAGGATAAAAGTGTCCCTGACTCTCATCTCAAAAGTAGGTCATAGCCTATATTCAGAAATACAAAAAAGTTTCAGCACATGAAAATATTTCATAAGGTCACATTTCCTCTACATAGAATTCAATATAACTATTCCAGTTCCTTTTTAGAAATGAGGGTATAAATTATATAACATTAGAATAACATTAAATAATTTCAAGGTAATAAAAGCACATTTATCCCTGTAAATTTCAAGTCTTTGGTCTTAGAAATATTCAAAAGTCAAGCAAGTCACTATCATTGTAGCGTCAGTATAAAACATCAGTCATGTTAACAGTGCTGATTAGAATTTGAAAAAAGTAAGAACAAGACACCTAGTTTAGGAAGAGAAGACAGGATAGTATTATGTGCAAATGAATAGGGGTATTTGCCTTGAGAAGTATAGAGAACTGTCTTTGCAGAAGATTAAGGGGGCTTCCTGGTCTTCTTTTCCCAACTAAATAGTCAAATAATCCCAGATTTAAGCTTTCTGTCTTGGAAACAAATGAAGTCAGTATTAGTCTTTTATAATTTCAGTAATTTATGTAAATTATTAAAAGTAATACAAATTAGCATCAACACAATTTCCATGTCATATATATTGTTTGAGATCTGTATTTTCTTTAATTAAAAAAAAAAAAAGAATTGGACAGCCATTTCTTCCCTTTTCACAGCCAAGCACACACTGACCTGCTAATTCTGCCAAGCTTGTTGGTTCGAAGGAGTAGAGAAAATTTTGCGAAAAGATTCATCATGAATTGATGAGACAGAGCTGGGTAAAGTGTTCATAATTCACTTGAGTAAGATTTCTTTCCCCCCAGGTCGGGCAAGAAACATTACTAGAAGTTAACAAAGTAGGGCAAGAGAAATGTATATGTGTGTCTGTGTGTGTAGAAAGGGGAGTATCCCAGTGAGCGTGACTAATGGCTCCTTAAATGGATTGTATTTGCTTATGTACACTTGATGATAAATAAAGCCTGAATAAGTTGCTGGTCAGTTGGGCAGTTGTTCAGGGCACCGCTCTATTTAGAAAAGCTGAACAATCACATAACATATACATAGGTGGAGAATATTAAAAATTTCCTGCAAAGAAAGTTGGAAATTTCTCTAAATAAATTTTGAGTTTTTCTCCCTTGGGTTTCAGTTAGAGGGTATCTTTCTTCTTCCCTCTCCCTGCTCAATCCTGTCACCATTGCATATACCTAAGGTTTAGCCACTCCTGGATAAAGGATAATATGACTGTCAGACATGGGCAAGTGGCCAAGTTTTGGCTAGGAAAAAAGACTTTGAGATCAACATCTAGGCTATAAGGCTTGTAGCACAGAAGGTTACTTAAGAAACTAAGGTTTGCCTTCAGATGTGACCCTTTCTTTTCTCTCTTTTGATATTCCAAATAGGAAAGTTGGATCTCTTCCTGGGGTCCATCTCTCTGCCTCTTCTCCCTCATTAATTACATACTCCATTGGGCTTTCTCTTTTTTAAGACTTTATTTATTTATTCATGAGAGACAGACAGAGAGAGGCAGAGACACAGGCAGAGGGAGAAGCAGGCTCCTTTGGGGAACCCAAAGCCTGACTCCATCCTAGGATCCTGGAATCACACCCTGAGCCAATGGCAGATGCTCAACCGCTGAACCACCGAGGTGCCTCCTCCACTGTGCTTTCTATTATGCTTTGTTGCCTTAACCTTAAGAAACCAGGAGACTGTGTAAATAATACAAATGAAAGTTCTTAAAAGATGTTGGGGGATAAGGCAGGGAAAGGCAATTTATCGGTTCAGTTTCTTTTCTTTTTTTAATACATTTATTTTTTATTGGTGTTCAATTTACCAACATACAGAATAACACCCAGTGCTCATCCCGTCAAGTGCCCCCCTCAGTGCCCGTCACCCATTCACCCCCAATCCCCGCCCTCCTCCCCTTCCACCACCCCTAGTTCGTTTCCCAGAGTTAGGAGTCTTTACGTTCTGTCTCCCTTTCTGATATTTCCCACCCATTTCTTCTCCCTTCCCTTCTATTCCCTTTCACTATTATTTATATTCCCCAAATGAATGAGAACATATAATGTTTGTCCTTCTCCAATTGACTTACTTCACTCAGCATAATACCCTCCAGTTCCATCCATGTTGAAGCAAATGGTGGGTATTTGTCATTTCTAATGGCTGAGGAATATTCCATTGTATACATAAACCACATCTTCTTTATCCATTCATCTTTCAATGGACACCGAGGCTCCTTCCACAGTTTGGCTATTGTGGCCATTGCTGCTATAAACATCGGGGTGCAGGTGTCCCAGCGTTTCATTGCATCTGTATCTTTGAGGCAAATCCCCAACAGTGCAATTGCTGGGTCGTAGGGCAGGTCTATTTTTAACTCTTTGAGGAACCTCCACACAGTTTTCCAGAGTGGCTGCACCAGTTCACATTCCCACCAACAGTGCAAGAGGGTTCCCTTTTCTCTGCATCCTCTCCAACATTTGTGGTTTCCTGCCTTGTTAATTTTCCCCATTCTCACTGGTGTGAGGTGGTATCTCACTGTGGTTTTGATTTGTATTTCCCTGATGGCAAGTGTGCAGAGCATTTTCTCATGTGCATGTTGGCCATGTCTATGTCTTCCTCTGTGAGATTTCTGTTCATGTCTTTTGCCCATTTCATGATTGGATTGTTTGTTTCTTTGGTGTTGAGTTTAATAAGTTCTTTATAGATCTTGGAAACTAGCCCTTTATCTGATACATCATTTGCAAATATCGGTTCAGTTTCTAAATTAAAGTTAGCTGGGGAATTCTGCAGGGCTGAGTAAGCCATTGCTTGTGCAGGGGAAACAGTGCCTGTTTCTATGAGGGGGACTGATCCTGAAGGGTTATAAATAGAATGGTACACTCTTAAAACTTTGGGAGTTGGTAGAAGGAAGGGGCTGGGGAACCTAATCGCACTGCTATCCTCTGGACCCTCTAGGTTTTCAGTTATGAAGAGTCCACTACTAAAGAGACTGGGAGTTAGTCTTTATGCAGTGCTTAGGGATTGTGATCCTTGTCTATATCTATGTTTGTTTGTTTTTTTTTTCTCCTTTTTTTCACCACTTTGAACATGTGCTTTCAATAAGGAAACATACTCGACTTTCTTTGATCTTTTGCCTACTACACTTCAGTTTGACATTCATGTATTTTATTTTGCTAATGATCTTTCTTTTACATTATTTTAAACTTATCTCTAATATTCAGTCATGCTTATGCATTCAAAGGGATTTTTACCTTTTTTGGTGCTTTATTTTGTATTCTTAGTGTTCTCTATCTTGGAAATGTAAAATTCTCTCAATTTTTAAATCTCCTGGCTTTAAGTTTTAACTTTATCTTGATAACTTATATGATTTCAATGTATCGTAATTCCTTTAAGGGTATTATATATTTTCCCTGATACTCATCTATTTAACCTATCACCAACAACATAGTTTTAGGCTTTATGTCTATAATTTGCTTCTGTTTATTTTGTTTTTAAACTTTATTTTATTCCTATGTCATTTCTTCTCATTTCCTTATTTGATTTTTTTCTCTTTTGTTTTCTTATCATTTTTTTGTGGTTACTGGGCGAAAACAAACAAACAAAAAAAAACCACAACAACAGAAAAGCGAACAAAGCAAAACAAAACAAACCTGTCATAGAAGCGGTGGTGTGGAGAGAGAGAGGATTGTCTTTCCTCTAGTTGTGACAGAGTTTCATTTCCATTAATATATTTCCCCATTCTTTTAAAGAGACCTCTTCCAACAAGCCACACAAGATTTGAGAGACTGCAAATTAACTTTAGAGAACTATAGTATACTGTATGTGGCTACCATAAGTGATTTATAGATATTTATTGCTTTCTGGTAGATTATGCCATTCAACTTAAAGTTCATAGTGTCTCAGTTTTTCTCTTTTAAATTCTCTTCACCTGGGGCACCACTCAGGAGCCCCAAGTGACTCTTGGCTTCCATTTGGATTGTGAACTTGGATCGGGGCATCCAGCCCCACATTGGGCTCCTTGCTGTGTGGAGTCTGCTTAGGACTCTCTTTATCTCTCCCTTTGCCCCTCCCTACTGCACTCTCTCTCTCTGTCTCAATAAATAAATTGTAAAAAAAAAAAAAAAAAAATCCCCTTTATATTTCACCCATCCCTCTACCTGCTATTTCTTTTGCAACCACTAGTTCTCTGTATTAAGGAGTTTGTTTTTTTATTCCAGACATTATTACTTTTGTAGGTGAATTTAAAAATTGTCATTTCAAACACTTATTTCTCAAAATTGAGACTAGAGAATCTTCAGGAACTTGAATTTTTAATAGACATCAGATGCCGGTATAGTAAAATGCAAAATGATGTATGAAAATGAAACCTAATACTAAACATAAATTAAAATGTGTGTAGTAGATATAACATGTATCTGTGCTATAAATGAAAATGATCCAATTATTGATTTAGATTAATATGAAACTCCGTCCTACATATTAGGGTTCAGCACCACTGCAGATACTCTGGGATCAAGGAAAGAGAGGTATAATTGACCTACTTAGAATTTGTTCAAGGAGTGTGCCCTGGTCCTGTTCAGTGCTGGTCTTTTGTTGTTGTTCATTTTGTGGAACATTTGCTGTATTATTTTGCCCTTGGATATTGCACTAGCTTTTCTCTGCTTTCAGCATTCCTCATAAAGAGAGAATCAGGATATGGCTAAAAGAAGAATATGGTCTGGGTATGCCCTCTCTAGTTCATAAGACTTTGCATACTGATTTTAAAAGAAAATTAAATGTTATATCCCAAGCCTGATGTAGCTGATTAGTCTTTTTCTAGGCTATGCTAATTTTGGCCATATTCCTTGAAATGCAATTAAATTTTATGTGTTAGAACAGACCTAACATGTCTTTCTGGGAAACATCTTTGATCTGCCCTTGAGAACTCTTCAACCACATATCTTTATGTGGTGGACTTCTCATTTGAGCATGTAATTTCATTAGGGTTCTTTCCTTCACGAGGGAGATTTATTGTTCTACTCTTTGTTGACTTTTAAAACATGGCAGCACAATTAACTGAACACAGGAAAGCTTTCCTTATTAGGAACTATATTTTGAATTCAATGTATGTCAATATCTACAAAAAACTGAATTGACAGGTACAATATATGCATCGCAAACATTTATTTATCGTATACCTATTTTGTTTGCAATCCCCCAAATACTTTTCTGAGCATTGATAACAACAAATTTAGTAAATTAGACAAAATCCCTGATTTCATGGAGCTGACATTCTACTAGAAACACAATTTTTATACAGAGGTGAGATATATATATATATATACACACACATATATATATATTAGTGGATAAGAGTTTAAACTCTGAAGTTATACCTGGATTCACATCTTGGACACATTTTGGATGTGTGCTCTTGAGCTTCTCTTATTTCACTTAGGAAATGCATATAATTGTACAGGTTAACGACCTTTATCTGAACCTTTTGGGGGCAGATATGGTTCAGAATCCAACTGGATTTTTAGAAAGGTAATATGGTACATATGTATGCGAAATGTAATAAACCCAGCAGATCTGCTACAACAACTCGTACTTTTTCAAAAAATATATTAGTAGTCACTTACAGTGAAATAAATGAAACCTATAAGTAACTTCACCTCAGTTCAGGTCAATATTTCCCATCAAAGGGGTTTGCTTGTGTGTCAGATTTATATAAAAAAATAAGCAACAAAAAACCAACTTTGGTTTTAACTATGTTTTTGGATATCACAATTATATCTAAGTGTCTATAGACCTATAGTACCTATTTCCCAGGATTGTTATGATGACTGAAGAGAGCAATTAATATCTTCTCATTACAGGTTCTAATGTGTGGTGAGTTTGTATCTATCAGTAATCTCAACATTGGTCTGGCTATTTCTTTAGTAAGTAAAAAACAAACAAAGTATTATTGAATTAGTCACTCCAGCTGAAAATCATATACTTGAATTCCTTTCTTTTGATACCACACCTGTCCTCAAATTATTTTCACAAAATGGACCTTTAAGGATTTTTCTGTGGAAACATGAAACAGAATCTTGTAAAACTTACTGTACTTTCTATGTGTTCTTGGTATTGTTTTACATCCTACCATCGTTTCTCCCTTTTCTTGATTTTTAAATATATTTACTTATTACAAATTTCAAGTGTCACATTGTAAGGATTTTTGTGTGCTTTCTCCAGCCTCTCCAGCAAGGCATTTCGTGTATAAGAAATTTGTACTTTGTGTGTGTATGGTGTATTTATTCTCTTTGCTTTCCTCACAATTTCAGATCCAGGATCCATCCTCTCTATGCACTAAAGATCTTTTATTTTCTATTTTTGTTAGAAATATACAGTATTCTCTGTGTGTATGTGTGTGTATATTTTAAATTGGCTTTTGTGAGTGATCCCTGAGTGACTCAGCGGTTTGGTGCCAGCCTTTGGCCCAGGGTGTGATCCTGGAGTCCTGGGATCGAGTTCCACATTGGGCTTCCTGCATGGAGCCTGCTTCTCTCTCTCTCTCTCTCTCTCTCTCTCTCTCTGTGTGTGTCTCATGAAATAAATAAAATCTTTAAAATAAATAAACAAATAAATAGGCTCTTGTGAGATAGCCTAGGAAAATAACCATCATTTATTTTCTGATTCTTTCAGGAAATAAGAAGTCTTCATTGCAGTTCAGTATCGAAATAAAACCATTCTGAAGTTAGAGAGTATGTTATGTGCCAAATGATTTATTGCATTTTTAAGAAGAGCATTTGTGCTTCATCCTAAAAACAAATTATTTCTTTGCAATAAATATTACAAAAGTCTTAATAAGTTTCTCTTCTGAGGCTTCTAATTCTGAAAATGTAGAAGTGGAGGAAAAGAAAAAGAGAAGAGAATGATATTAACTTTTTGTCCTTGATGATTATATTTCTGTAATGTTGATCTGTAATATTTATATTTTTGCCTTTTAGCTAACTTCAAAGATTTTCATTTACCATGTAAAATAATTTTCAATTTAGAAATAAATTATTTTATATGAGTTAATCACACCTTATTCTCTATTTTCACATTAATTCATTACCCTTAAACTTCATTAACAGAAAATTTGTAATAACAATGAGTATTCATTTCTGCCATTCCATTTAGCATTATTAGCCCATCCACACACCCTGTTGCACTTTACAAGGCAGAAACACTGAATTGCTTATAGGTCACCAAACATACCCTGGCATTTCAGACTTCTTTTCTTTGCACTTGTGTTTCCTTTGCCTATAATAAGTGTCCTCCTCTCCTTTGCTCACTGAAGCAAATCCTGTGACCTTCAAAGTAAGGCGAAGGTTATCACTTTCAAAAATTTTCTCTTGACAGTCCTAAGGAGCATTCTTTTGTTTTACTTATGATATTCTTCTCTATTCCTCTTTACCTTGTTCCCATGTGTGCTTTTGCATTTATGATATTATATTGTATGAATTTTCCTGAGTTTCCTAAGAGTAGGCCTGTGGCTCATTCATCTTGGTACCCCTCACAAAGTATTCCCTATATTTTTGTTGATTATATGTGCATTTAAAATAAATTAGATTAAAATTAAACTATGTATGTTACTTAAAGAATGATCCAGTTCATGGAAAGATGTAAATGCTAGGCTGAGACCAGTTGATAATCTGAATGATGGAGGATGTAGAAGAATAGAAGATGTTTAGATTTAAACCTTGAGTTTGTGGTGCCAAAGTACTATCCAAGTCAGTAAAGTTATGTGGCTAAAGGAGAAAGATCAGATATGAAGTATATAAATCAAAAAGGAAGAAAAGGTGCTAAAGATAAAACAACAAAAAGAACCTACAGAACCAACAATTACATGAGGAATGTCACCATTTAAGGAGTTTCCATATGCAAAGTGATCGTGAAGGATTTTAAATGGATGGGATGGGAAATGCAGCAGGAGAAGTTGGAGAGATTATTGTCCTAGAAACTGAAAGGTGAAGGCAGTATCAAAAGGAAGTAATTGTTAATAGCATTCAATAAATGTATCTGGGAGACACCGCTGATGTTAATGGTGGAATTTTGTTGCAATAATGGAGAAAGAAGCTTAAGATTGTAGTGATGTCTACAATTTGTGAGGAAGGGCAAGCTAGATTGTGCTAGAGGAAGCTGTGGAATTGTCAGGGGATTTTTTAAATATAGGAATAACCTAGCCATGTTAAGGTTAAATTAAAAAATAAGTTGACATAAGATTACAGTGAAAAACTGGAGAGAAGGATTGAAAGTATATAACAAAATGGAAATCATAGAAACAAAGCTATTCTCCTTTGTCTTGAGACTGGTGCCGTGTAGTGAAGGCTTGACATCTTAAATAAATAAATTTGTAGTCATTAATTTGAGAAAGTTGCTGCATCATGCTCTCTGTTTTCTCAGTGAAGTAGAAAATAATGCCATTGTCTAAAACAATAGCTAGTGGGAAGGTTAGGTTTTAACAGAATGGTAAAAGTTAAGAACAATTGTTTTGGGGACATAAGAAGAAGCTAACTAGAGATATATAGAAGGATATCAGGCAACCCTGAAGATTCAAAGATGAGTCTGAACACGGGAATCCATAGGGACCCAAATCTGCAAAGCTTTTGTGATTTTCTCCAGGGCCTTAGTAGTCAGGGAAAGGAAATAGTTGACTGTTAATGCAAATTTGGAGTTTTTCAGAGTAAATACTACATAAATGGGTCAGAAGCAGCAGCAGCAGCAATAGCAAATGAGTTACTATACTGTTTAGATAATAACGGAAATGATGAACACTAGGTTGCATCTGAGGTAGAGAAAGAAAACTAGAAGGAGTTGATGCTTAATTCATCATGTGGCTGATGATGTCAGTGATGGTTATGAGCTTTCCCAGTTTCTGGAACAGAGAAAAACTTTTGGTTATGAACAGTTAGTTTAGAAAGAGACTTCTCCTTGGAAATACCTTTATGTCTCCAGGGTTCATCTTGGTTATAAATTCTATACTAGTATATACATACTGCATGAAGATTTTTTTTTCTAAATATTTAGTTTCTCTTAGTAGAATATTTATCTAGCAAGCATTAATTTTTCATTGTTAATCATTTATAGGGTTATGTCCAAGACTGATAGGAAAATTTTTCAATATAGCATTTTACAATTAAAATTAAAACATGAATTTAAAATCTGAGAGATTAATTGTAGTGCTCTGATAAAGTGTGTCAGCTTTTCATTACTTCATAAAAAATCTTTTTCATTCCACTTGTGTCAGGATGTCTTAGACAAGAGGTTTGTTAGGATATCCAGAGCATGCTTGATACCCTGACTTATTTTTTACTGGAGAAGAGCAAGATAAAGTAAATGAGCCATTTTTAACCTATTAAATTATCTTTCATAACTTATTACAATGAAAAGCAGTTTCTGACAAACTTTTTCATCTAATATTTTATTTACATGTAAATTGCTGATATATCCTAACAAATTTGTTGATATTAGCAGTAATTCACCTTCCTACATCATTTTATTGTTAATAAGTTATTTTCATGTACATTAGCTCGTGTACACTAAATTACATTAAACTCTCCAGCAAAGATAGATCATTTTAATGCTCAAAGTGGTGGCAAAAATGATTGTTAACTAGTTTATTAATGATAATAAGAATAATAGTAATATGGTAACTCATGAAAATAATTTTCCCTTTTATAAAGGAAAAGAATGTACTATGATTATGCTTCCATAAGTAATAAATAATAAAAATTAGATTTGAAATGTCCTATAATTACATTTAAAGATCCCAAATTAAAAAATTCTAAATATAGGTATCAAAATTTAGAAACCCTATGAAAATTATTTGAGAGTAACATACTTTGAAACATAATGCCAAAGAAAATTTACTAGATTATCTTGAAAAAAATGGCTTTATTTTTTTGTTTTTCTTCATTTTTCTTTATTGTATTTTGTATTAACAACTTTGGATAAATTAAGATTAGTAGATAATGAATAATTGTAATACTATGAAATATAAATAATTCAAGTAGGGAAAATACAAAGCTCCTACTCTCAAAGAACTCATAATCTAGTAAAGTATATGATTCTAATAGGAAGGTGAAGGTGCAGTGATCATCACTTATTCACTAATTCAAATTTGTTATTTTTGATATCAGATATGTACTAAACACTAGATATAATATTCATGTATAATCATGTTATGTGCTATTATGGAATCTATAGTTTAATAAATAAGAAGTTGGGATTATGAATCAAATAATCAACAAAAATATAAAATTATGATAGTTATATGTGATAGAAAGAACAATACACACAGCTACTAGATTGCATAATGGAAGATTCTAAAGTAGAATTGTTGGTCAGAGATACCTCTTTAAGGAAGCAATGATTGAGCTAGAATTTGAAGACTAAACATAAGTGACAGCAATGAGCGTGTTCACAGGCCCTGTGGCAGGAATGGGTGTGATAAATGCAGTAAGCTAAGGGAAGGCTAAAATGGCTGGAGGACAGAGTAAAATGGAGTATGGTATTAAATGAGGCTAAGTGAAGGTGAAGAGCAGACCATTAAAGACGTTAGATTATGTAACAGGTATTGAGGACAGTGGGACAGGACGGGGCTGGGGTGGAAGTAGCAGATTTGTGACCTGATCATATTTGCATTACTCTGGCTATAATGTAGAGGAAAGAATGGAGAGGGCTAAGAGTATACATAGATGAGTGAACAAAGAGAAAATGATGGCAGCTTGGACACAGTAAGTGGAGGCAGATGCAAGATTTAATTATTGGATAAGATAGAGATGAATTACTAATGATTTTGTACAGAGAGCAAAGAAAAAAAAGATGTCAAGGGTAACATCTAAAGTTCTCACTTGCTTAATTAGGTGCTTGCTTAATTGGTTGGTACTACTTACTGAATTTGGATCTATCCCTCCATCTCCCCCAAAAGAACAGGTGTTTAATGTTTTCTGAGACACCATACATGGTATGTAAAGTACGTCATGCTAGTTGAAAAATTATCTGGTTAATGATTTTGGAGGAGGAAACTGATATAAACATATTCTCTTTCCTTCCTGCTTCTGCTCCCTCTGTTCACCTTTCTCTCTTCTTCCTTCTCCAGCTTCCTGTCCATTCTCTTCCCTCTCTACCTCTCTTTCTTTGGTAGAGTAAGATATTTCTACTTTTCTCTAGAGAGCATAAGAGCTTAATTAATGAGTCTCTGCTACTTAGGATAACAGAGAAAAGCTTGTTCTTTTCAGGTGTGGTATGTTGCCAGCTTGTTTTGGTCACAGATATGATGTGGACTATATCTAAATAGTCTTCCAGTAATAAAGCTTCACATTTTAATCCTTCATTGTCTTTCTCCTGTGATTATTTCTTAATTGGCTTTTAACTTATGAGGGGAAGGGAATATGGTTTAGACCCCCTAACATTATTATATGTAGCTCAAGAAATGAATAATCTGCCTCTAGGGTTAATTGAAGCTGTGGATATGGATTTGAATGCCTTGGGAGAAAATTGAGAAATAGATAACCAAAGAACCTGTACTGAATGTCAGCCCTAGTAAATTAAGATGAGGGCTAAACTGTCTCAAATAAATATCAACAACATGGACAAAATATTTGTGCATTCAGCCTATGCTATAAGAGCTGGAGCTCAGATTGAAGTAGTATCTGGTCTGTTTGGTGATGGTGACAAGTTTAAGTAGGAAGTACTGCTTTAGAAGGAGTATCTCTTGTGGTCTGCTCCTTAAAGTTGAGTAGGAATTAGAAAAGGGAAGAGAATGAGTAAACTATGGGACAAAGAAGATACAGTGCACAATTTCATATCATCTCCCTACTTTGTTTTTTGCTTAAAAAACATCTCTGAAGGGGAAGTGGGTGGGGAGGAAGGGATAACTGGGTGATGGGCATTAAGGAGGACACTTAATATAATGAGTACTAGGTGTTACATGCAACTGATGAATCACTAAATTCTACCTCTGAAACTAATAAAAAAAAAAAAAAAGAAAAAGAACATCTCTAAGAACAAGTACTTATTTAGGCCAGCTTTAAACTGAAAAAGAAGTTTTACCAGAAACATTCTAGGACACTTATTATATTGATCATTCATATGAACAATCGTGGCAATCATCAGAAAATAATTTCTGAAAATTAAAAAAACATACCTATTTTAGTTACTTGAATAATTCAAAGTTGACACTGTTCTTTGAAAATATAAAAAGAGTATAGCATCCATTTCTTTTCTTTTTTTTAAGATTCTATTTTTAGGGCAGCCTGGGTGGCTCGGTGGTTTAGCGCCGCCTTCAGCCCAGGGCATGATCCTGGAGACCCAGGATCGAGTCCCATGTCGGGCTCCCTGCATGGACCCTGCTTCTCCTTCTGCCTGTGTCTCTGCCTCTCTCCTCTGTGTGTCTCTCATGAATAAGTAAATAAAATCTTTTTTTTTTTTTTTAGTAAATAAAATCTTAAAAAAATTCTATTTTTATTTAAGAGAGAGAGAGAGAGAGAGAGAGAGAAAGAGAGAGCATGAAATAGGGAAGGAACAGAGAGAGGGAGAAGCAGATTTTCACTCCTGAGCAGGGACCCCGACTGGGCTCTACCCCAGGACCCCGAGATCACGACCTGAGCCAAAAGCAGACCCTTGAATGACTGAGCCACCCAGGCGCCCCATCCATTACTTAGTCTTTACTATGAAACATCAGAAAATTCTAAGTGTTAATTAGTTCATATAGAGTTTTAGCATATAACTTATTCTTGGGGTTTATATTAATGTCTGCATTGAAGAGGCTTTAGTTCTCCTTAAAAAAAAATCTATTGTATGAAAGGCATCCAACTGGAAAATCACTTTCAGAGAATTCTGCAATGATTACAAACCCATTCTTTGTCAGTTTTCTACTATAGTTTTGCCAGGTAGCATATATAATACTAAACTATTACATAATAAACATATGATAAAGTTTAACACTTAGTGTGGTGCCATTGTACAGATAGCACCTATTAAACAATGCATAGAATTGAAGATTTTATGACAATTTTGTGATTATTCCATGTAAGCTCCAACTCAATACAGGAATCCTTTTATCCCTGAAGATCAATTATTAGCATATTCTAAACAATGCTAACAAATGGAAGGTCGCATGCTCACAAGACACTTTTTGTTTGATACATGTTTTTTTTTTTAAATATTTGTCTCCTACTAATTTCAATCCCTAGTTCTGTCCTTCACAGAATACATAAATTTGTAAAGCAATTACCAATTGCAAACGATAGTTTTACAAATAGATAAAGCTGCCATGGCATTCACACAGTAATTTTTTAACACATATTCTCAGCCAGTTACCATGTTGAACCTATAAAGATCAATGAGAATAGTTCTTGATTTTCTTCAGTTCGCTTGTTCATTCGTATGGCTGGTTTCTAAATACCTCCATATTGTTTTTTTTTTTTTTTTTTTTTTTTTTTTTTAAATTTTTTATTTACTTATGATAGTCACACAGAGAGAGAGAGAGAGAGAGGCAGAGACATAGGCAGAGGGAGAAGCAGGCTCCATGCACCGGGAGCCCGACGTGGGATTCGATCCCGGGCCTCCAGGATCACGCCCCGGGCCAAAGGCAGGCACTAAACCGCTGCGCCACCCAGGGATCCCAATACCTCCATATTGTGCATGAACAATACTGACAGCATTATATTTAAAATTTTATTTATATTTATTAATGATAATTATGTAAATCATAACTACTAACATTTTAGGTACTATTTATGTGCTAGGATATGTGCAAAGTATTTTATATTCATTAAGTAACACCCAGTGGTGCCTTCTGAATGTCTAGTACTTAAACTAGTATATTGGCAGAAGGGATACATTGTAGGAGTTAGAATTTATACAATTGTGGGAGGAGACTGGGAAATGAACGGATGGAGGGGGATTTAGAGGATCTGAGAAAAGTTTACCAATCAGCCTTCTGAAAGCAGTGCTGTTAGTGACATTGAAGTTAACACAAGAATGCTGAGAACCAAGGCACATTCAGTTGTTGAAGTGGATCTGCAACTGGAAACTTGTGGAGAAGTCAGAAGCTTTTGCCTTTGTGAGCTCTGCTCCACCTTGGTCCACAGGCACATATCTGATAGTGGGCATAAGGTTCCTGTTGTTCAAGTGGTGCTACTAGTTGGAAAGAAGAATGGAAACAGAAGAGAGTGAGGACAAGCTAGAATCTGCTGGATATTTTTGTATTAGTCACTTTATCTGATGCCAGAGTTTGCTTAGAGAGTAATGACCACTGCCTCACTATCATCTTCCAAGTCTTTTGCAAATTCCTTTTCTAGTTCATCTTTAACTCAGTACCATAAGGGGAAGATGATTCTGGGCAACATAGCTCTTAACTTAAATAAGTAGACAGTAGAAGAAACCTACAAGGTACTGTCCTAGACACTTGGGGTTCAATAGTGAGTAAACAAGACAAAAAATTCTTTGCTTCTTTAGCTTACATTCTAGTAGTAGAATCAGAAAATAATCTAAAAGTATTTTGTTTAATGTCAAATGGCAGAAAGTACAACAAAAATAGTGTAGCTTTATAGAAAGTAGACTGTAGTGAACCAATAGTAGAAACATTGCTATAGCCTAAGTGAAAGCTCAAAATAAGAGGAAAGCCTAGCAGCTATCCTTGTGGTGAAAAATGATCATATCTTGAATCTGCTTTATAGGGAGAGCTCTTAAGTTGTTAGGGAAGAAAATGGAGGATGCTAATACTTTTAAGCAAATGACTGTAATTTTAGTGGTATTTACAGAGATGGGGAAGGAGGAACAAAAGAGTTTGGAGGAAAAATTAAGGCCTGTTAGAAGTCAAAACAGATTTCATAGTGATTAGGCAATTACACAGAAAGGAGATGAGATCAAGGGAGAGATATAACTGGAGATGTACATTTTTCAGTTATATGAGTCCATAATGTATTTATTTATTTTTTTAAATTTTTAATTTTTTTTTTAAATTTATGATAGTCACACAGAGAGAGAGAGAGAGAGAGAGGCAGAGACACAGTCAGAGGGAGAAGCAGGCTCCATGCACCGGGAGCCCGATGTGGGACTCGATTCTGGGTCTCCAGGATCGCGCCCTGGGCCAAAGGCAGGCGCTAAACCGCTGCGCCACCCAGGGATCCCGCCATAATGTATTTAAAGACAGAAAGACTGGAAGAAATAAGTGGGGAAGATGATGTAGAGTTTAAAAAGAAAAGAAGTGTTATATTCTGGTGGCATAGGCTTAAACAGAAGGACTGATACTTCTTATGCATCATCTTATTTATATCTAATCTTCCTTTTAAAAATAGAGTTAATTTTTAATAATATGTTGGACATCCTAGAATAAAATTTAAACATACAGAAGTTGGTTGGAAGAGATAGGATAGTTATATTATGAAGCCAAAATTAAGCTAGCACAGATGTATTGAATAGAGGTGTTGATAGACATGAACTGCAGATTTGTTCTCAATAAACAAAACAAGAGGGACAATACAATTAATTAAGCTACTTAAATTAGAAAATTTATAATGTCCGTAAGTTTAAAAAATAGAAGAGAGAATCAAAAGGAAAAGTTATTCTTTGGGAAATCTCTGGAGCTTCCATTGCATTTTAAGCTCTGTTAAAACTATTTCATTTGAATTGTCCAGGATAATGTTACCTATTATAGCAGGTAACATTTGGGTTTCTTATGACATCCCATTACTGAAATGAAATTCAATAAAAACAATTCTACAGGTGACCAAGTAGTCTGACACAAGTTCATAATTCTCTAGTAGTCTGTCTTGATCACAATAAAATACATTTATTTCAAGGAATCTTCCATAAAATTTTCTCAACTAAGATTTGGTAATTATTAGAAAATAGTTCGAGGATATCCTCTCTGCAAAGGACTTGTACCCCTGTTGCTTCCTGTCTATTTCTAGATACATATGAGACCACATATTCCAGTTTTTTTCTATAGGGTGTTATGGGTAGAACGGAACAGTATTGCAAATACTCTGTGATTCTAGTGTGATATGGTAAGGTGACCAACTCCTTTGGATGAAGTAAATTGATTTTTAAATTAAGTTCAAAACCTTTATTAGCGATAATGTTTTGGTAGTTAAGAAATTCTCCTGATGATGACTAGAATGACAGTTGGAAGTAATTCCCTATGACCACTGTCAGACAAGCCACAAAAATGTAGTACTTGGGAATACCTACCAAACATCTGTAAAAAGACTAAAACGACAACAATTAACCCAGCAACTTACTGACTATAGGAAGACAGTCTCAAGGTCAATGTGTAAATCAATTTAACAATCTTATTTCCTCACCATTTTGACATGGTAATAATATTCTTTTGAGCTAAATGAAAGTACAAGGCACACTTCTAACTCCTAATATTTCAAAAAAATGTCCACTTACAGCAGTAATTCTAATAACAAAAAGACTTTTTATACTCCTAAAAGTAAGCAAAGACTCAAAAGTTGCTTGTACGTACAAAGATGAGCTAATCACTATTATTATTTACCAGAAATAAAACAGCATGATGAATGAGGGTGAAACATAATTCCCATGACTATCTAAATTATATTTTAAATGGTAAAATTAAGTTTTAAATAATTATTAAACAGTTTAGTAAGGCAGTTGTGCTGAATTCAGCAGAAATTTTAAGGTTATTATAATAATTACAAGAATTTTCTTGGCTACCAAGCAAAACAAGCATCTTATAGCAAATAGTGTAAATATAATTTTCTGTTGGAAACAAGAAGATGATTTTTTCCACAAGAGTTGATTATTAAGTAGACAATAGCAAATTCAATGAAGAAAATCCATCTTTGAAGTGTACTAAAGGGTGACTGGTTTAGATATGGCAATTAATCACTGTATTATTTATAATACTTTAGGAACTGCTCACACTACATTAATTGTTGATAACTTCTGCTTAATTAACAAGACTGCCCACAAATGTCAAACATGAGCACAAAACCACACTTGAGTAAAATATATATATATATATATATATATATATATATATATATATATATGTGTGTGTGTGTGTGTGTGTGTGTGTATTAGCTAAGGACTGATAATCACAAAATGAAAAATCTTCAACTTGTATCCAAGTTCACCTACTTGAACTTTTATGCTTTCACTGGATATTTTATGAACCAGTGCTTTCTTCCCAGGTTGAAGAATACCATTTCAGATACAATCTAAATTGTATGGTGTTTTAATTAGAACCAATCCACATCTAGTATGTTTGTAGCTTATTCTGTAGAGGCAGCTTCCTACTTTCCCATACAGATTAAGTAGATTTGACTAGAGTGCTAAAACAGATTGGAGTTACATTGCCTAGTTTCAATCCTTGCTCCATCATTTCCCAGCTGTATGATTTAGAGCAAGTTACTCAACCTTTCTGTACCCCCATTTCATAATTTATAAAATGGAGCTAATAATGTCATCTAACTTAGAGTGAGAAATAAAATAATATTTTTAAAGCATTGAACAGTGCCTATGTAAATACTAGCTAATATTTTAATTTGTATTATGATCAGAAATATTATACTGGGGGTGCCCGAGTGGCTCAGTCCATTAGGCATCTGACTTCAGCTTGTGGTCCTGGGATCCTGCTCTGCTTTGAGCTCCCTGCTCAATGGGGAGTCTTTTTTGTCTCTCTCCTTCTGCCCCTTCCCCTGCCTGTGCTCTCTTTCTCTCTCTCTCAAATAAATAAAAATCTTTTAGAAAATATTTTACTGTACATTCTCTAGCTTTCTAAGGTTCTATCCTCCTTAGCCTTGGAGACATGTCCCAATCCCACCCATTTTCTCTTTAGCATCTCATTTTAACACCTGAGTATTTGTATGCACATAGTACAAATGCAACAAATGCTTTATAATTCAACATACAGTTCCACATTTTTGTAGAACATATATCTGCTATGTCTCTCGTATGTGGTGTTTTCAGATATTTGATCAACTTTATGTCTGAAATTCATGTTGGAATTCATGAAACTATAACTAATAATGAGACCCATGAGCATTTGCTGACAACCAGCACTGAAATACTTACAGTAACACAAATTCCTGCGACTAGAGAGTGTGTGATTGCATGATGTACAAAGCTTTTATGTGATATCTGAAGCATGAGAGTGGGAATTAAGGTGGGCAAAGTAAAGTTTAGATTAAGCGATATGTTAAAACAATGTGACATAGTTGAGAATAGCAAACAACTGCAAATGTCTGATAAACATAGTGTGCCCATTTTAAATGAAAGCAGTAGTCAGAGTGCAAATGTTAAAGTGCAAGAATATAAATATGACAAAACTTTCAGATATATAGAAGTGATTGCTTCATATGAACACAGAAAATACTGTTTGTTAAGTGAGGCTCCCTAGCCACTCAGGTATATAGAGAACAATACTATGGAAATGTTTTGTGTTTGAAAAGGAAATAAAACAGCAAACGACAAGAAAAAATAAATTTTCTTTGATTCTTGAATGGCACAATATTCAAGGTTAAAAGACTTTTGATTATATGTTATGTATAATGGCTGTATACTTTATCTTTCTATTGTTCTAGGCCCTTGTTTATAGACCTAAAGAGTCATCCTCTCTCTTCTATCCCTATATAATATGCTCACAGAGCATAAGTTCACCTCTTAAGAAGCCTTCTGATACTAACTGACAGAAATTATATCAAGCCTGGGAGTTAAACAATGACTCATGTATTTTAGGATGGAGGAGGTTGGGTATAACTGCTTAAGTGTTAATGAGTAGATGCACATTTTTGACTATTGGCATCTAAACTCCCTGAGTTTATGTTATTTCTTTTCAGATTCACCTACTAGAAACTCAGTTTGTACTGAATTGCTGATTTACTTAATGGACTTGATTCTGAATTCAATCTTTTGTTTGCTCTATCATTGGCTTAATGTCTCACTAAATTCTTGAACTGTGTTCTTACTGAAAGGATCATAAGGATGCTCCAAATAACACATAGTTTCATTCCTGCCTTAATCTTCATTTCTCTTGAAACAATTCTGTTTTTTTTAGTGTCTTCCAGTTTATGGAACTCTCATAGTATTTGCATCATATTATGTTGACCTATTATGTTCCCCAGAATATATCCCAAGTATATTTTGATGAATGCAAGAGAAAATGAGTGGATTGGGAGAAACAGCACCATAACATTGCAAAGGACAGCATACATAGTTTGTTGAATTATGGACTATATTACAACTCACTTTGTGCGAAAATGTTTTGCTATTATTATTAAATTCACTGTTTTCATAGTCTATCTCAAATATCATATAGAAAGGTAAACTAAGAAAAGATGGGCATAATAAACAATCCCTAAATGTTCTATTTTACCTTGATATAATTACATGATGGAAAATTAATTTTTTAAAGATTTGATTTATTTATTCATGAGAGAGAGAGAGAGGCAGAGACACAGGCAGAGGGAGAAGCAGGCTCCATGCAGGGAGCCTGATGTGGGACTCGACCCCAGGTCTCCAGGATCATGCCCTGGGCTGAAGGAGGTGCTAAAGCGCTGAGCTACCAGGGCTGCCCAGAAAATTAATTTTTAAAGAAACTGTAAATAAAGAGATCATCATAGGGAGATTAATTTTTTAAGAAGGTGACAAATAGTGCATTATCTTTCATCATACACAAAAATCAACTCGAAGTGGATTAAAATGTTGAATATAAGACCTAAAACCATAAAACTCCTAGAAGAAAACACAGGTGGCAAGCTCCTTGGCATGACTTTTGGTGATAATTTTTTAAGTCTGACACCAAAAGTAAAGGTAATAAAAGCAAAAATAAATAAGTGGGATTACATCAAACTTACAAGCTTCTCTGCACAGCAAAGGAAACCATCAACAGAATAAAAAAATAACCTACTGAATAGGACAACATTTTTGCAAATCTTGTATCTGATCATGGGTTAATATCCAAAATATATGAAGAACTCATATAACTAAATAGCAGAAAACCCCAAACAATCCAATTAAAAAATGGGCAGAAGATCTGAAGACATTTTTCCCAAAGAAGACAACAGATACAGGAATACATATTCAACATCACTAATCATCAGGAGACTACAAATCAAAACCATAATGAGATATCATCTGTTAGAATGGCTATTATCAAAAAGATAAGAAATAACAAGTATTGGTGAGGATATAGAGAAAAGAGAACCCTTGAGCACTTTTGGTGGGAATGTAAATTGGTGTAGCCACTGTGGAAAACAGTATGATGATTCCTCAAAAAATTAAAAATAGAACTACCATATGTACATCAGTTCTACTTCTGAGTATTTATCTGAAGAAAACAGAAAAAATGAGAAAAATAGTAAAAAAGAAAAGAGATCACATTCCCATGTTCATTGCAGCATTATTTTTATAATAACATAATATTTTATTTATTTATTTGAGAGGGAGAGAGAGAGACAGAAAGAGAGAGAGAGAGAGGAATGAGCCTGGAGGAAGGAGCAGAAGAAGAGGGAGAGCAGTTTCCTTGCTGAGCAGGGAGCCCAGTGTGGGGCTTGATCTCAGGACCCTGGCATCGTGACCTGAGCCAAAGGTAGCCATTTAACCAACTGAGCCACTCAGGCTCTCCACAGCATTATTTATAATAGCCAGGATATAGAAACAACCTAAGTGTCCACTGAAGAATGGATAAAGAAGATGTGATATTTATATACAATGAAATATTATTCATCCATTAAAAAGGCTGAGATCTTACCATTTATGACAAATTAGATAGACCTTGAGGGCATTATGCTAAGTGAAATAAGTCAGAGAAAGGCCGAATGATCTCTCTTATAATGTGTAATCTAAAAAACATAAACAGAAATCCACTGCTCATAGAAAGATAGAGTATTTTGGTAATTTCCAGAAGTGAGGAGTGGGGAGTGGGAGAAATTGGTGAAGGGTGTAAAAATTTTTTTAAAAGGGAATGCAACATAGAGTGAGTTCATTAGTATTTTTTCCCTCAGTTATCTTGGTTCCATTTGATTGTTGAGTTTAATTAACTCCATTGTTTAATAGGGTTTAATTAACCCCAAAATCATTGAGTTTAATTATTTTAATGCTAAAATAAACCCCAAGGTACAAGGTTTTTTGGTAAATAGTTTTGCATATGTTTTTAACCTAATGAATATGTTTCTTGTGCATATTGTCCTCTCTGATATAGAATATTTAAAACTTATAAAAAATCAAGACATTGTAAAAAAATAAAAAAATCAAGACATTGTGAAAATATTCTCTGCTTTGTGCTTCCTTGGAGATTAGTAGGGGTATTATTTTAAGTTTTTGATTATGGTTAGTAACAAAATCTTTGTAAAATAGCATTTTGATTGAAATTTTTTTAAGTTTCTAAACAATTTACTGGAGGCATAGTAATAAATTCGTCTTAGTTCTTATTGTCTTCTTTCTCTTGACATTTCCCTTGATAATCTTGTTTTTTATAGTTTTAAATTTTTAACAAGGGAAGCAAAGAAGAAGAGCATAAATGTAATCAATCTATTTCTTAATTTGGACAATTGGTACATTCCCATATATCCTTTTCCAATGATATTAATGAAAAATATTTATAATAATTTTCTTTTTATTAAACATCTTACTTTGTATATTATCTATATTTGTTGTTTCACTTGCTAATAAGAACAAAGTAAACTAGGTTATGTATTATTTACCATACTTTATTTTATTTTATTTTATTTTTAAGATTTTATTTATTCATGAGAGACACAGAGAGAGAGAGAGAGAGAGAGAGAGAGAGAGAGACAGAGGCAGAGACACAGGCAGAGGGAGAAGCAGGCTCCATACAGGGAGCCCGATGTGGGACTCCATCCCCGGACTCCAGGATTATGCCCTGGGTGGAAGGCAGGCACAAAACTGCTGAGCCACCCAGGGCTCCCCTATTTACCATATTTTAGAGATGAAAAACATGAATTTTAGAGATATTATATGAAGCTAAGAGCTACATTTCCTGGGTTTTACTGTTCCTTTTTCTGTGCTGCTTCTATGATGGTTATAAAATAGTATTTTAATTTATCATCTCAGTAATTATCCCCTCTGTTATAAAGTGACTTACAAATATCAACAAAGATTAAAAGAGCAAGTAAGCAGAAAAAAAAAAAAGTTTAGATTCAAAAGGGAACCTAAGTGCTCACTTCGGCAGCACGTATATATCAAAAGGGCTCCTAAAATGAGACCCAAAGTTCAAATCATATACTTACTATACAGATGGGTCACAGATTTAGCTATCAGTTTTCTATGAATCAAATTTAAAAGGAAATCTTATCAGTTACACCTTTCATGGTGCTTATAAGAGTAAAAATAACCAACTATTTTTGAGATGAAAAATTGTTCCCAGTAGTAATATCAAAATAGAAATTTTCCAAGTGGAATCCTCTCCTAGACACTCTAATATAATAAAATTATTCTCAACAACATCCTTTAGGAGTTTCCACAATGAATTTTATGGACTGTTTCTTTTATAACCTTTGATGGCATCATAGCAAAATATAGTTAAGCAAAAGCAATTTATGGAGAAGTCTGTAGAGTGAAATAGACACACTGCCTGGTTGGATCAACAAGTGCCAGTATTTTTGAGGACTTTGGGTAGTCTCCTTGTTCCTTAGGCAATCTTCCCTTGCAATTAAATTATCAATAAGTGTAAAGAAACAGTGCATTCAAATACACATTATCTGTCTTACACCAGTAATGATTTTTATATCAGTTAAAATCAGATTCAAAGCACATAAAAGGCCAGAAAATGGGATGGGATAGGAATGATACGTTCAAGAAAAAGTTGGAGAATCTATGAAGGGCAAAGGCTAAATGTTGGCAATCCAACATTTATACTTTGTATGGAGGCAAGCCAAATAACATCCAGGTGGAGTAATTTGATATTATCTAGTTTTAACATGTATCAATTTTTTCAGGTTTCAATAAATTTAATATCTTTTAGGAAAGAATTTCAAATTAAAGAAAATATCTTCTAATAAAAATTTGTCAAATGAGGAAATAAATATATATAAATAAAGTTTCTCTGAAAGTCAATTATGTTTTTTACTGAATATTTTAGAAACTATTAGTATGAAAGTTTAGTATCATTAAATCCATTTAGTATTGTAAAAAGTTCAAATGTTTAGAAGCAGAAAAGTATTTACTGTTGTTTATCATATGGGAATAAAATCCACCAATTCAAATGTTAGCATTCTCTAATTATGTAGTGATTAAAATATGAAAGGACCTACTCATACCCAACAGTATTAGATCTTTATAATAGAAGTATCTGTCTTCTGTGTTTTGTATCAAAGGATCTTGTACCTCTCAATTTTTTTAGATTCACTGAGCCGTATGCAAATTGATACCCCATTTATACTTTCCTGCAAGGTTCTTTTGTTCTTGGCCTACAGAGTCACATTCATATTTTCATTTATAACAGCGTTGAGGAGATCACTGGGACACTTTACAAATTTTCTTATGTAGTATGAAGTATGTAAATTTTTTTAAAGTATACTCTTTTTAAAGATTTCATTTATTTGAGAGAGGGAGGGTGTGCATGAGTAGGGGGAGGGACAGAAGGAGAGGGAAAAGCAGACTCCCTACTGAACAGAGAGCCTGACATGGGGCTAAATTCCAGGACCTTGAGATCATGATCTGAGCTGAAGACAGATGCTTAACCAACTGAGCAACTCAGGCGCCCCATGAAGTAGGTGAATTGTTCCAAACTGAGTGTTTGGAGAGAATAAACCATAACAAAAGAATTTTTGACAGAGAGAATAAACCATAACCATCAAAAAAAAAAAAAAAAAAAAAAAAAAAAAGATCAGGGACACCTTGGTTGCCCAGTCAGCTAAACAGCTGACTCTTGGTTTCGACTAAGGTCGTGATCTCATGGTTGTGGGATTGAGCCCCAAGTCAGGCTCAGCATGGAAACTGTTGCAGATTCTCTCTCCTCCGTCTGCCTGTTCTGTTTGTGTTCTCTCTCTCTCTCTCAAATAAATAAATCTTAAAAAGTAAACAAGGATCAAACCTAGCTGAAGGCAATGTACATGAAGATGAAGCGTACATGGAAGTTGTGAAGAAGATCAATGTATTCTGTACTTTGGATAACCAAAATGTGCCACGGCTTTCATGAGAGCTTACGTGTCTGAAGCCGAGCTGGTGTTTGTTCCCTTCTACTTTGTGTCAGACCATATGCTAGGAGAAATGTTTGATAAACCAGACCCTGTATAGAGCAGAAGAAACCAGAGAGCAAGTCTCCGTGTATCAGTGTATGAAAACTTAATAAAGGTGCTAGGATGTCTGGGCTGAAGAGGAAAAGTTTCTGACTATTTTCTGTAAATGCTGGCATGTCTCTCATGTAAAAGATGCTGTGACTTTTCTGTGCCATTGCAGAGATGAGAACTAGGATTCATGGATGAAGTTGTATTGAGGGAGACCTAAATTCACTGTGAGAAATAACTGTGATTCGTTCTGGAATGAGCTGCCTTCAGAAGTAGTGAGTTCCTCATCACTTGAAATATCTGTTCTAGTATTTTTTGTTCAGGATATTTTCGAGAGGATATATCCTAACAGCCTAGTAAATTGGAAGCTTTTCATCCTTGAGTTTTCTTTAGACCTGTGCTGATAGAATTTTTATTGTCTCTGACATTGTTTGGTATAGTTTCGGGCACATTGGAGTCACTGTGCCCTGTGCAAAGATGTTAAAATTTATAGGGGATTTCACAGAGAAGTTTTTCTGAATAATGAGGATTTAAGAATATCTTTCATGTATTCATATTGAAAGAAATATTAATATAATAGTGAATCCTACTTTCTATGAAAACATACCACAAAGTTGCAAGCACTGCATTAAAGTCACAGTTGCCTTTAAATGAATGACTCTTGGAGGACAAATAATGACAATGTCTATAAGTAACCATCAGTATATAAAAATACTTTTCCTTGGTGGGTAAGCAACAAACTTTTACATCAAAAAATGTGAAAATGATAAAGTTTAGATGACCTGAAATTCAGGAAAGCATATATTAGTTTCTCAAAATTTTCTCAGCATACAGTGATGTGGCAATAAAAAAATTATTTCTTGTAACATTCTCTCTTTCAAGATGAACTTCTAACATACTGATATTACAGTGCTATAGAATTCAGTGCAAACATTCTGGGTATCTAGTTTTATTTGATTTATGAAACAACACAGCCATTCAGTCTTTCCTGGATTTGTATGTGTGTGTGTGTTTGTTTTTATTTTTACATTTGTTCAACTGAAATTAATACTGTTTACTATTTCTAGTTGTGAAATGCACAAATAGTCTTGAACAATTATAGTCCAAAGGAAAATTAGTAAGATTAACATACTGTATCATACCTATATAATCCCTTTAGACGTATCTGTGTGTGCATATACACACATGTTCATATGCATATGTATATATATATATGAAATGGACATCCATATATTTCTACATAAATTTCTTATTTAAAGCAAAAGGAAAACATTTTCCTAAATGCCTGATAGTTTTTGAAAATTTCTTTAGAAACAACTTATTGATTACATAGAAATGGTGTATGTTGGTACAAAAAATAGAAAATTTATTTAAAACCATGGTTTTAACCATGGTTAAACATTAACATTAACATTAACCATGTTAATTACATGAAATAGCAATTTTTAGAATTTTTATGTACCAAATATTGTAGTATAAAATACATTAACAAGTTCGGTTTGGCTATAGCTTTTGCTGTAGCAATTTTTAATCAAAGTATTACTAAATGTATTCTTGAAAAGTAAATATTGAAGGAAATATTCTAGTTTGATTGGTGTACTTGTTTATAATTGATGAAATTCTTTGTATTAAAATTATGTGGACCTTATAATATTTAAAAATGAATTTTACATGAATATATAAGAGGATTTAAATTCAAAATGTGTAAAAATATCAGTATGGTGATATTTTACAACATTGACTAGTTGCTAACACTTTGTTTCAAGGAATGCTTAAAATATTGTTAATAGATATATGGTCTGGAATGGAAATATCTTTATATTACTGATATTTGATTATTCATATTTCTTTTCTCTGCTAAACCCCAAACATTTCACTAACAAAATTAATATGTAAAATGTGTTAAACATCAAGCAAACTTAAGAACTTGTTTCTCTTCCTTTCTGCATATTGCATCTATATGTCAACCTGTGGCAATTGAGTTTCCGTTAAACTGCTTGGGCTCAAGGCAAACTACCACCGTTAGAAATATACATTAAAAAATTGCTTAGATGTTTTATTGCTTATTAAAATGGCTTATACCTCAATATTAATTAGTGTCTTGGAGTCTTTCTTTGAATTCTCCTTACTAGTATCAGTTTCTCTTGAACCAAGTTAATATGCTTCTTTTGAATTCATTTTCTGACTTGAGTTTGTGCAGGAACATTTAATAATTGCCTAATTACCTATAATTAGGCAAATCATAGTATTTCATCTTTAATATTGTAATTATTTTATATGTATATGTGTCAGAAATAACACAAAAATTCATGCTGATAAATTTCATGATGATGTTACCAATGTTTCATTTTTTAAAATTTTAAAATTAGGGTACGGAATATAAGAATTGTCCAAATCAAATCAACCAGTAGGCTTGTGTGCTTCTATACTCTAAAATCTAGGCCAACTATTTTACACACTTGTAAATTAACCCTCGTTGGAAAAAAAGAAGAGGGGCTGAGGGAATGGTGTGATATATTAGTCATAAAAATAATCAGGCTAACAGGAAGCTTAGACCTAAATCCAAATGCAGGGATTGTTTGTCACTTTATTGCATGCATTTTTGTGTTTCCCATACTCTCTGGCCTTTATTTTAATATCTGACACTCATTTTTCAGCATTTTCTTTGTTTTTATTTCATAATATGTGTTCGATAAGCCATGAAAAATCAATTGTCATTGATTCAAATGTTAAATAATTTTGAATATAAAATCTGGTCAGATTCAAATGTTAAATAATTTTGAATATAAAATAATCTATGACTGGTATGTGGCAGTTTACTTTCTCTGTGTTTTGGTTTTTTCTCTACCTGTATGTGTTTTTTTTTTCTACCTGTATGTTAATGCAGCACATGTTCATGCTGATTGTCTGAGCTCTTCATTGGTTACCATGCCACCTAGTTAATCAGTGTCTTCTGTTCTTTGAAAATTCCCAGTGGTGCTTTTTAACATTAAAATATTTTTAAATTTTCTTTATTGCTTTGATATAACCTTCAAGAAGAAGATCCTTATGTACACAAAGACTGATTTTTTAACAATGTCTCCTGTGCAGTTATTCATGAAGTATCTCATAAATTACACTGATATATAATGGTTGTTTTTTCTTTTTTTTTTTTTCTTTTTTTTTTATTTTTTATTTTTTTAAAGATTTTATTTATTTATTCATGATAGTCACAGAAAGAGAGAGAGGCAGAGACACAGGCAGAGGGAGAAGCAGGCTCCATGCACCGGGAGCCCGATGTGGGATTCGATCCTGGGTCTCCAGGATCGTGCCCTGGGCCAAAGGCAGGCGCCAAACCGCTGCGCCACCCAGGGATCCCGGTTGTTTTTTCTTAAACGTCTTTACAATAGTCTCTACCACAACATAGTAAGTACAGAATGCCAAAATATATCCTAAAAATTTAGCACAGATAGACAGTTGATTTATTTGCATGATTGATGTATTTTTGTTATCACTTTTACTATTTAAACAAATGAGTAAATATTCTGTCATAAAAAGTGAAAATGAGTAATTTTTCAAACAAATCAATAAGAAATTACTAGAAGAAATAATAACCAGGTTATGGCATGGCTTAACAAAATGTTTAAGTTCTATCAGATATACCTTATTTACATGTTTGTTTGTTTATGGCAGGATTATGATTATTAGGCAGCTGTGGCAAACATCACCTATCTGGACTTCAGCAAGACATAATTGTTGATCACCTAGTAAAAATACTTAATATTTATGTAAGGCTTATTATGTGCCTGAGACTCTCCTAAGTAGTTCATATTTCTGAACTCATTTGATCTTAATGTGTCAGTAGTTCCATTAAGAAGGTGATACTGTTTGTTTCATTGATAAACTCAGGCTAGCATAGGTAATGTGAATCCTAAGCTTTCTGGCTGTAGGATGCAGGTTTTTACCCATAATGTTATATATCAATCAATTGAGAGCAATGGGATATCATAGAAATCATTGTTTTTTATTCTTCAAGTATCATATCAACATATACAGGCATACCTCAGAGATGTTGCAGATTTGGTTTCAGACCACCAAAGTAAGTTAAATGAATTTTTTGGCTTCCCAGTGCATGGAAAAATTTTGTTAATACTATACTGTAGTCTATTATGTGTGCAGTAGCAGTATGTCTAAAAAAGTATACATACCTTAATTAAAAAAGCACTATTGAGAAAAAGTGCTAACCATCAGCTGAGCTTCAGTAAGTTGTAAACTTTTTGCTGGTAGAGGGTCTTGCCTTGATGTTGATGGCTGCTGACTAATCAGGATGGTGGTTGCTGAAGGCTAGAGTGGCTGTGGTAGTTTCTTAAAATAAGACAGCAATAATGTTTGCCTCATAGATTTTTTTCTTTCATGAATGATTTCCATATTAGCATGCAATGCTGTTTGAAAGCATTTTATCCACAGTAGGACTTCTTTCAAAATTGGACTCAACTTCTTTCAAAATTGGATTCGATACTCTCAAACCTTGTTGCTGCTTTGTCAAGTAAATTTATGTAATATTCTAAATCTCTTGTCATCGCAACAGACTTCACAACATCTTCACCAGGAATAGATTGCATTTCAAGAGATCGCTTTTTTTGCTCATCCATAACAAGCCACTCCTCATCTGTTAAAGTTTTATCATGAGGTCACAGCAATCCAGTCACAGCTTCAGAGGCCACTTTGGATTCTAGTTCTCTTCTATTTTTATCACATCTGTGCTTACTTCCTCCACTGAAGTCCTGAACAGACCCTCAAAGTACTCCATGAGGGTTGGTATCATGTTCATTGAAACTCCTGTTAATACTGATATATTGACCTCTTCCCATGAATCATGAATGTCCTTAATAGCATCTAGAATGGTAAATTCATTCCAGAAAGTGTTCAGTTGCTTTGTCCAGATACAGCAGAAGAATCACTATGACAGCTGTAGCCTTACAAAATGTAATTCTTAAATAATAAGACAGGAAAGTTGAAAATACTTTTTGATCCATGGGCTAATGAATAGATATTGTGTTAGCAGGCATGGAAACAACATTGATCTCATTGTACATGTCCATTTGAGCTCTTGAATGATGAGAATTGTCAATGGTCATATTTTGAAAGGAATATTTTCTCTGAGCAATAGTTCTCAACAGTAGGATTAAAATATTCAGTAGACCATGTTGTAAACAGATGTGCCATCATCAGACCTTGTTTCATTTATACAGCATAGGCAGAGTAGGCTTAGCATAATTTTTGAGGATCCTAGGATTTTTGGAATGATAAATGAGTACTGGCTTTCTTAAAGTCAACAGCTGCATTGGCCTCTAACAAGAGAATCAGCCTGTCCTTAGAAGCTTTAAAGCAAGGCAATGACTTCTCTCTAGCTCTTAAAGTCTTAGATGGCATCTACTTCTAATAGAAGGCTTTTTAATCTTCATTGAAAATCTATTGCCACCTTCATTAATTATCTTAGCTAGATCTACTGGATAATATGATGAAGCTTCTACATTAGCACTTGCTACTTCATCTTGCACTTTTATGTTATGACAATGTTTTTTTTCCTTAAGCCTCATGAACCAGTCTCTGCTACCTTCAAACTTTTCTTCTGCAGCTTTCTGGCCTCTATCAGCCTTCATAAAATTAAAGAGAATTAGGTCCTTGCTCTGGGTTGGGCTTTGGCCTAAGAGAATATGGAGAATGTTGATCTTTTGTCCAAACTGTCTTCTTTTTTTTTTAAAGATTGTATTTATTTATTTATGAGAGACACAGAGAGAAACAGAGAGACAGAGACAGAGGCAGAGGGAGAAACAGGCTCCATGCAGGGAGTCCAACGTAGGACTTAATTCCGGGTCTCCAGGATCACACCCTGGGCTGAAAGCGGCGCTAAACTGCTGAGCCACCCAGGCTTCCCTGTATAAACTGTCTTATTAAGAGAACCATTATGAAAAAAAAAAAAAAAAAGAGAACCATTATCTTTTATCCAAACCATTCAAACTTTCTTCATATTATTAATAAGACTATTTTTCTTTCTTTTTATGTGTTCATTGGAGTAGTACCTTTAGTTTCCTTTAGGAACTTCCCCTTTGTGTTCACAACTTGACTGTTTCATGCAAAAGGCTTTCAACCTGCCTTCCTTACTAAGCTTAATCACTTCTAACTTGATTTGAAGTGATAGATGTGTGACTCTTCCTTTCTTTTGAACACATTGAGGCCATACTTGGGTTATTAACTGTCCTAATTTCAATATTAGTTCCTTAGGCAATTAAGAGGTCTGTAGAGGAGGAACAGCCATATGGTAGAGTAGTCAAAACACACATTTATCAGTTAAATTCACCAGCTTATATGGGCAATGTACACGGCACCTCAAAACAATTACAGTAGTAGTAACATTAAAGATCACTAATTACAGACTACCATAACAAATATAATAGTAATGTAAAAGTTTAAAATATTGCAAGAATTACTGAAATGTGACACAGAGACATGAAGTGGGCAAATGTTGGAAAAATGACATTGATAGAGTAGCTTGACACAGGATTACCATAGACTTTCAATTTGTTAACAACTACAAAATAAGGCAATATCTATGAAATGTAAAAAAATAGCGAAGCACAAAAAAACAGGTATGTCTGGAAAAGTGAAGGAAGACTCCTGTTAGAAGCTTTAGGGTTCTTGCCTGAACTTTATCTTATGTTTGAAATTTTTATCTGCTGTGAGGATACTAAGGGAAGCTATATCAAACTTGCAAGACAAGCTGAGAGAGGTAAAAAGGTGATATGCTAAAGTGACAGATTTGGGATACAAAAACAGCAATGGGATAAATCCTACAATAAATATAGCAGGGGATAAATATAAGGTACTGTGCTTGAAGCCAATAAACCATGAAACAAGTGGAGCATAAGGAAGAGCTGACTCAGGAACAAACTATGTGAAAAAGTCTTAAGGATTTTAGTAGAGCCTAGCCCCCATTGTGGTGTGGTTCCCATAAAAGTAAACTCAATTTTTAAATGATTTTTTAAAATTTTTATTTATTTATTTTAAAAATTTTATTAATTTATTCATGACAGACACAGAGAGAGAGAGAGAGAGAGAGAGGCAGAGACACAGGCAGAGGGAGAAGCAGGCTCCATGCAGGGAGCCTGACGTGGGACTCGATCCCTGGTCTCCAGAATCAGACCCCGGGCTGAAGGTGGCACTAAACTGCTGGGCCACTGGGGCTGCCCAAGTAAACTCAATTTTAGATGGGCTGCATTAATATGTTGTACTTGATTTAGTACAATACTAGTTTCACTTTGGTTAGGGCATAATTCTGAATTCTTATCCCAATTAATATTTTTAGCTGTGATCATCATTTTCCGTGTTGTAATGCCATAGATATAAATATTTAACTTTTAATCTATTTTGCTTTTAAAATTAAGTTAAAACTCTGATCTCAAATTCTCCCCTTTCCCCTATGTGGTCTTAAACTGAAGCAATGATAGCTGGGAATGAAGAGGAAGTGGATCATGGGCCGACTCAGATAAATGTCCTTCTTCCTTTTTAAGGTATAACTGCTTCAATAGGTCAGAGAAGAATGGGCAAAAAGTGCTAACTGTATCTTTATTCAAGCTGCTCTTTATTCTAGCTGCTCTTCTTTCTTTGCTAACTTCTGTGTGCTCTCTCATGGACCTCATATGTGAAATCTTTGGAAAATCCCCCTCGTAGAATTCTCTGATATGGGAGATCCATTCTGAATACAAGCTAGCCTTCATTAGAGCAAATTCTTAGCTCTACTAGCCAATAACACCCAATAGCCCCTTGTTTGGGGGAATCTCTTCATTTAGTATTTAGTGCCTATAGCCTAGGTACATTTTATGTATTTCTGTAACTCATGGGAAACTTACCTGTAAGTGTTAAATCTTTAGAAAGTTCTACTTCAACACCTTGCCTCGGGTGGTAGACTACTTGCATAAAATGCAGAGAATGAAAATCTCTGCATGAATGATTAGTACAGAGATTCTCAAGTTTTGCCTGTAACCTTTAAATTAATGCAGATTTATATATTTGCTCCTGTATTGTCCCTTTTTGGATTCTATTCAGCAGATCTAGTATAAGGCCTGAGAATATTTTATCACTTGTTTATTTTTCAAAAACACTTCAGGTAGTCAGTAGGTTTAGAAAACACTAAATATAATTACCATGCTTTCAACCCCCAAATTATGAATATTAGTAACTCTTTAAATAAACACTTTAATAATTGATATATTCAGTACTTAAAAGCAACCATAAATAAAAAGTTTAGACAGTTATGCATCGAGATTGTAAAAAACTAACTTTACATAAAATATATTCCAGTTCATATATATGTGATAATGTTGCCTCAAAACCTCAAAAATAGATTTGCTGGGATCCCTGGGTGGAGCAGCGGTTTAGCACCTGCCTTTGGCCCAGGGCGCGATCCTGGAGACCCGGGATCGAATCCCACGTCAGACTCCTGGTGCATGGAGCCTGCTTCTCCCTCTGCCTGTGTCTCTGACTCTCTCTCTCTCACTGTGTGCCTATCATAAATAAATAAAAAATTAAAAAAAAATAGATTTGCTTTGTTTATATGGTTTCCTTCTGCTAGTGAAGGAAACTAGTCCAATAAAGTAAAGGGTTAAGACCCCTTAGAGGGAAAAAAGAAAATAATATTATCTTTAGAAATGTCTATGAAAATACCTCCCAAGGCAAACTGTTGGCAGAGCATCTAATGGCAGATTGTGTACATCTGTGTGAGTGAAAATCAGCTCAAGGGTGTCAAGTGCTCTTTTGAGTCTCACTAGAGTCCCTTTATATTTATTTTCCAAACCAAATAGTAGTTGCCATTTTTATCAGCCTACACAGTCCTATTATTTTCCCATCTTTGCTTTATAAATAGCTGGCTCTCACAAGGCTTGATTTCTTGATGGAAAATAATCAAATAATAATGCATTTCTCACATTTGGTAGGTACCTCATGGCCAAGTAGACTTATGTGGAATGACTGATGTACAGATGTGTTTGGATAAGGCTCCTCTGAGAACTAGCAATATTGATTTCAATTCTCAGTAAAATGATTTTTTTAAAGGAGATTTGCTTTACTTTACCCCTACCATATTATATACATTTCTGTTAGAGAAATAATACATCACTAATTATCAAGTATGAAGATTAGCTTCTAAACAGAATTACATGAATGGGGAAAATTTTAAAAATGAGACATTCCTAAATTAAATACAATTATTTAAATATTTAAATAAAATAAAAGCTGCTGGAATGCCTGGGTGGCTCAGTGGTTGAGTGTCTGCCTTTGGCTCAGGGTGCGGTCCTGCCTGGGGTCCTGGGATGGAGTCCTGCTTCACCTTCCCCGTGGGGGGCCTGCTTCTCTCTCTGCCTGTGTCTCTGCCTCTCTCTCTGTGTCTCAAGAATAAATAAAAAAATCTTTAAAAAATAAAAAAGTAAAATTGTGAGATATGTTAAAATGAAAACCAGTTATAAATACATTTAATTTAAATAGTTAATTAAAGCACATGAATTAATACCGAGAAAATTTTTAAAATTAAAATAATAGCTATCACGTTCAACCTTATTTTTCAACCTCAACCACTGTCAATGTTCTGGAGCCTCAGCTTTCATTTCTTCATTCTATAATATTTATTTATAAAATTATTTGTCATACTGGTCATGTCATATGTAATCTCTCTGCATCAATTGACATTTTATTATAAACATTTCCCACCTTATTAGCTATGGGCATAATTGTAATTATTGTGTAATGTTTTATTGGATAATATGATTTAGTTAGCTATTTTTCCCACAATCATATATGCTTGCTTTCAGATTTTACTATTATATAAGAACAGTTGAAGAGATCTATGTCTTTAGGGTATAACATATTTTGAACTATTTCCTTGGGGGCAGTAAACAAAAGTGGGATTATTAGATAGGAAGGGCAAGACAATTTTAAGTTTTTTGTTTCATAATACAAAATTGCCATACATAACTCACAGTGCTACAAAAAGATACGTGAACACTCAGTTCACAAACTTGTTAGTATTTGGTGCTTTTTATAATGTTCTGAAAAATTACCTTTTATTGTTTCTCAGATTTGTGTAACATACAATTATTGTGTTAGTGGAGATTCATGGAGTTAAAAAAAATTTCCATATGTAGGAAATCCATGTGTATTTCTCTTGTACAAAATTTCTTTTGATGCACTTTTTTATATTAGGAAATTTAATATTATTTCTGATCGTTATATAGGCTTTTTATAAAATAATAAGCTTTTATCTGTCATAACTGCAAAAATACTATTTCTAAGAAATTTAGTTTTATTTTTACTAATGTATTCAAGATTCTACTTGTAATATGATTTAATCTATATTTTCTTGCTGATGTGTATAAATCAAGCCAAATTCATTTATATCTCAGAATAGTCAGGAATCCATAGATGTTTCATTAACTCCTTCTTGCCAATATATTTAATGTTATGAGTCACAGTTTCAGAGTACCACAGACTAGTGGGAATAATTTAGTCAGTGAGAAAAGCCACTTCCTTATGGGAAAGTATCTTCATCAAAGCATCTGGATCAAAGCTGGCTTTGAATCTCAGAGAAAGCAATTAGTTTAAAAGAGAATTAGGATATTGGCTAACAGTAAGAGCATGTAAAACATAATTCATCTTGATTGAGAGTTTCTAATCTTCTGTCATTGGATATCAAATATGTCACATATAAAAAGTAATTTCAGCTTTGTTTTCAACTTGGCTAAGTTTGGTCACTGTTCCTTAGAAGCAAAAGTTAAGTTCCTCTCATACTGAAAGATAAAGTAGTTTTAGAGTCATTACACACACACACACACACAGACACACACACACACACACACACACACACGACTTCATCAGTGACAATGTATGATTTGATCTTCTAAGGTGACCGTCTTTGTTCCTCACATGTAATAGGTGCAGAAGTCATTATGCATGTCCTCAAAATACCTGTGTGACTGCCAAAAGGCTTGCTTAGGAGTTGAAAAAGAAATAAGAAAACTATACAACCTCGAAAGAACAGATAAACACAACTCAATGAGCAGTGAAAGTCAATGAAGGCAAAAATGGTCCATTTTCACCTCATTCCTTATCAGGGACACACCAGTTTTCCTTTATTGATTTTCAGTGCTCATTGAATTGTGTTCCTCTGCTCTTTGGTTGTACTGTATTCTCTATCTTTTCAGCTTCACTTTTCTTTTGCCATAAACTGTTGTTGCTCTGAGGTAGGCTTTGCTGGCAGAGTTTTAGCTCAATGAAACCATTTTTGCATACTCGATTTTTTTGGCTCTAGATAGTACCATTACTTTTTAATGTACTATCTTAATGGTACTTTTCTGAAGAATCTTCCATAAACACTTTCCCTTATTTTAATCTGCCAATCATGTTTTTATATGTGAAAAAATATTTCTCTAAAACTGAAAATAAGAAAATGAAATATTTATGTAAAAATTTAAATTGATGAGTATGACCAATTGAGGTATCTGATCTGTTTATGTTCAGTCCACACATAAAGAAATATCTAACAGGGATGCCTGGGTGGCCAACTGTTGAGTGTCTGCCTTTGGCTCAGGGCATGATCCTGGGATTTGGGATCAAGTCTCGCATCAGTCTCCTTGCTGGGAGCCTCCTTCTCTCTGTGCCTCTGTCTCTGCCTCTCTCTCTCTCTCTGTCTCTCATGAATAAATAAACAAAATCTTTTTAAAAAAGAAATATCTAACAAAGATATATTCGGTGCCCATACCTCTAATTTTGTGATTGCCAGGTAACATAATTTATGTATGTTCAAATGAAAGCATTCTGGAGTTATAAGTCCTGGTTTATGAGAGTTAGAAAGATGGGCTTGACTTGGGGCATGACCTCACTTTGGATCTGACAGTGGAAGAAGAGACAGTGGTCGAGATCATAGTACCCATAGGGAATTAGACAATAATTATTTGAGTCAGACTGATGGATTCCGGGTATGTCATGAAAACATGTTTATCTCAGTGTTGATATTTATTATACCACCAAAATTTGCCTAGATTCACTCTGGATTTAAGGAGAATTCATCTGGAGGTTTAGAGATAGGGAAAAGCTGAGGCCAATATTTTGAAAGATAAAACTGAGTGAGATAAATGATTTGGCCACCAGGCACTTGCAGCTTTTTAGAGTATATAAATCACTTACAGTATGCAGACATACACATACAACAGAGTTGCAATAAGGTGCAATAACTTCCCAATTTTTTATGGATGTACATAGAGTAGAAACAACAAATTATGTTAAAATAAAGAATTTGATGAATACATATTGAAAGTGAGGCAAATACTCTGAGTGTTATAAAGAAAGAAAACCCCTTTCAGTAAATATATGGATGAATGCTTCTTACAGGAGTTCAACTTTGATCTCAGGCTTAAATGATGACTCTTACTGAGAATTTGGAACATCAGAGGCTGAGAAAAGACTGAGAGTTAATTTATGGAAACTAAGATATAGAAGAGTATTTTCACGGAATAATTCTACTTGGCCCAAATGTAAGAATAGCCTATGTATTTATTTTATTTATTTATTTTTTATTTTATTTTTTTACTTTTATTTTTTAAATATTTTATTTATTCATTCATGTTAGACAGAGAGAGAGAGAAAGAGAGAGAGGCAGAGACACAGGCAGAGGGAGAAGTAGGCTCCATGCTGGGAGCCCGTCGCAGGACTCAATCCCGGGACTCCAGGATCATGCCTTGGGCCAAAGACAGGTGCTAAACCGCTGAACCACTCAGGGATCCCCTATTTTTTATTTTTTAATTTAAATTCAATTTGCCAACACATAGCATAACACCCATCAAAAAGGAGAATTACAGACCGATGTCCCTGATAAGCTTGGATGGGAAAATGCTCACCAAGATACTAGCCAGCAATACATTAAAAGGATTATTCACCACAATCAAGTGGGGTTTTTTCCTGGGATGTAAGGGTGGTTCAACATTCATAAATCAACCAATATGATAGATCACGTTAATAAAAGAAAAGAATCATATGATCCTCTAAATTGATGCAGAGAAGGCATTTGACAAAATACAGCATCCTTTTTAAGATTTTATTTATTTATTCATGAGAGACACAGAGAGATAAAGAGAGAGAGAGAGAGAGAGGCAGAGACATAGGCAGAGGGAGAAGCAGGCTCCCTGCAGGGAGTCCAATGTGGGACTCCATCCCGGGTCTCAACCGGGCGCTAAACCACGTGGGTGGGTGAGCCACCCGGGCTGAGCTGCCCCATACAGCATCCTTTCTTGATTACAATTCTTCAAAGTATAGGGATAGAGGGAACATACCTCAATATCATAAAGCCATCTTTGAAAAGCCCACAGTAAGTATTATTCTTAATGGAGAAAAACCGAGAGCTTTTTTCATAAGGTAGAAACAGGACAGGGATACCCACACTCATCCATGTCGTTCAACAGAGTACTAGAAGTCCTAGCCTCAGCAATCAGACAAAAAAAAAAAAAAAAAAAAAAAAGTAAAAGGCAACCAAATTGGCAAAGAAGAAATCAAAACTTTCACTCTTCGCAGATGACATGGATATTGTATATGGAGATCCCAAAAGTCTCTGTCCTCAAATTGCTAGAACTCATACAGCAATTCAGCAATGTGGCAGGATACAAAATCAATGCGTAGAAATCAGGTTGCATTTTTATACACTAACAATGAGACTGAAGAGAGAAATTAAGGAATCGATCCCAATTGCACCAAAAATCCTAAGACACCTAAGATAAACCTAATCAAAGAGGTAAAGGATCTGTACTCTAAAAACTAAAGAACGCTTATGAAAGAAATGGAGGAAGACACAAGATGGAAAACATTCCATGCTCTTGGATTGGAAGAATAAATATTATGAAAATGTCTATGCTACCCAGAGCAATCTACACATTTAGTGCAATCTCTATCAAAATTCCATAGACTTTTTTTCACAGAGTTGGAACAAATAATCCTAAATATTTATTTTAGAGTGAACCTGGAAAATTAGATTTTGGAGGGTCTAAGGAGTTGAGTTGGAAGTATTTGGACTTTATTATAACTAGAAATAAAGCACCAAGGCAAAGCCAGAATTAGACTACCTTGTATTCTGCTTTTTTTTTTTTAAAGATTTTATTTATTTATTCATGGAAGAGAGAGAGAGAGAGAGAGAGAGGCAGAGACACAGACAGAGAGAGAAGCAGGCTCCATACAGGGAGCCCCATGTGGGACTCGATCATGGGTTTCCTGGACCATGCTATGAGCCAAAGGCGGCGCTAAACTGCTGAGCCACCCGGGCTGCCAGTATTCTGCTTTCTTAGTTGAAAACACATGTTTCTTCTATAAATGTGAGGCTTTTTCTAGTTACGATTGAATTTCTCTGTATTCATTCATTCATTCATTCAATTCATTATTCATTCTTAGCTCTTATAACCATTAAGAACACAGCAGTACAAAGACAGATATAATCTTCTTTCATGTATTTATAATAGTAGAAAACTACTTTTAGACCTTTAACTACCAAACGTAGATACCCTAGAAGTAAAAATTTTAATAGAAATAATAACGTTTATGCCATATATATGTCCTGTATAGCACATCTGAAAATTCTATTACTAGTATCAGCATTGCCTTACTATCATGCTTTGGTTAGCAAATTTACATATTGTTAATCCAAAATAATGAAGTGTTCTGTGTCATTTTAAGCATAAAAATGAGAATAGTGCACATAACTAGAATGTGTGAGAAAAACATATATATGGAAGTACTTACTCCTATCATATTTTGTCACTTTTCCCCTACTCATTCATGTGATTGCGTGTGTATACACACACATATATGCATATACACATGCACCTACCTGTTCATTTATTTGTCTCTGTTTCTATCTACTTATGAATATGTGGTATATGTGAATATGTGTATGCACATATGCATTAGATCTTGTCTTCTAAAAAGCAAATGTCATTCTAGAATTAGTTATGCAGAGATATATTAGGTGACTGTCTGTGAGGAAAGGAAGGGAAGAGTCCAAAGAAGGCAGGGAGTCACAGACAATGATGCAAGTCTGATCCCTGGGCAGAAATAAGAGAAGGGAGGAGAAAAAAAAAAAAGGTTGGATTGGCAGAAACTTAGATACAGCAGAGGGTTTATAAAATTTGGGGAGGCCAATGGAAGTGATGCATTTTCATGGATGCCACAAGATATATGTACATGCATGCACACATATATGTGTGTGTATATATATATTTAAATACATATTTATTTCTCCCAATGAATTATTTTTTTAAAGATTGTATTTATTTGTTCATGAGAGACACAGAGAGAGGGAGGCAGAGACACAGGCAGAGGGAGAAGCAGGCTCCATGCAGGGAGCCTGATGTGGGACTCAATCCCGGGTCTCCAAGACCACACCCTGGGCTGAAGGCAGGCTCTAAACTGCTTGGCCATCCAGGAATCCCCCTCCCAATGAATTATTAATGAATACTTTAAAATATTTTCATTTTTAGGTACTATCCTAGATATCACATTATTAGGATACCCTGTTTTCAGGATTTTTTTCACTTATGTATTAAAATTTCTATGTATTATTATCTGTTATATCAGAAAAGACAAATACACAAGCAACTTGCCCATTGGGTGCATTGTTGTATACTGTTATCTACTCTTTTTGAATGATTTTTAGCATCCAGAAAAGAAAAGCTACAAGTCATCTTTTAATTTTCCTCTCAAATGTTTGTCTTCTATTACAAGTAGAAAATATTTAAGCTATGTATAGGATCCTTTTTTAATACTTCATAACTTTGGAAAGCTAAATTACACTCCTCATACAAAAATCAAGACTACCGTTTCTTCCTTAATGACATTAAAATAATGATTGTGGGCAAAGGCAAAACTTAATATAATTGCAAATATATATGCACTAGACCACGGGATGCACACTTTGGCCATGGCCAAAGCATAATTAGATTTCTCTGAAATACCTCCCAGTTAGGGCTTAAGAAAAAGAACACTATATCTCAGTGCTACAAAGTGTGTATGAATGTGACATTTTTTGAGAAATATGATTGATAACAGATTACATGCTGTTTGCTCTGGTAGTATTAATGAAATTTGAGTGCCTGTAGACAAGTCATAAAAATGTTTTTACCTACCTTAAACAATGACAAAATAATAACATTTGTATCTTTTTTCCACTTGGTGGTTATTTGACTTCCTAATTCTGTTATGGACAGGGAGGAATATAAAGAAGAACACTTAGGTTGGTGGATTGTGGGTATTAAGCACAATAATAAATTTGGCCAATACCTTTAGGTCTCTTGATACACATTTTTTCAAACCTTAAGAACCTAACTATTGATTCCCCATACATATACAGTTTTATTGGTAAAGTAAAACATAAGTATAACTAAAAATCCATTATGTTTATCTCAGAAAATTGTTCTGAGAATCTTATGTATGCACAAATATTGTAGTTTCATGTACCATGGGGAATATTCACATTAAATCTGCACTTCTACAGTGTTTCTGGATTACTTTTCAGTAATTCATATTTTTTGTTACCCAAAAACTCACAAAACAGAACTATAGTATTAATAAAATCCCTTCTAAAATGTTGACTTTTAAATGTTATTAATATATGTTTCCTGTATGGTAGAGATTTTATTGTGCTTCTAGCCATCAATATTTTACAACCTCATGATTGAGGAATGGAAATTTGTGCTACTTTTTATAGTACTACATTAAATTTCAATTAATTAAAACAATTTTAAAGGAAATTATTTCTCAGTTATAGTTGGTGGAACAACTAGAAAACATCTAATAGAGTGTATCACTTTGAAGGGCACTGCAATTCATGTGTAAGAAAAAATAATACCTCTAATTTTTTTAATAATTTGGAGTAATATTTTAATTCATATTTCCCATAAGGATTCAGTGAGTTTCACAGGCAAAATACTTCTCACCTAATAAGTGTTAGGTGAAAAATAGAGACATTACTCTGCTTTTGCAAAAGTTTTATTCCAGTATTCATCAAAAAACTTATTTTCTAATGCTTTTATATCCCTCAAATAGTCCACTACATAATTGATTACTTGATTGCACCTGGAAAGAATGTAGGAAGGAAAAGTACAAGGAATCAGAAGAGCCTATTCTCAGCTAGGCTTAGAGTTGAGCCTGGGAGCTATCCTTGAAAGAGTGTTGTGGGAGCAGAAATCTGGAGAATGAGTAAACAGCGTCAAGGAATACAGTGGAGGAAGAGTGTTCTAATGAGAAGGAATAGAATATAGGGACATATTAATAGGAAATGAGGAGGAACAGTATGCTTTAGGAAATATGAGACCGTTGTGACTGGGGCTCTGAAAGCAAGCTTCTCTTACTTGACCTGGGAAGAGAGGCTGGAAAAAGGGTAGGAGGTCTCTAAATGTGTCCTCATCTAGCTCGTAAGAGTAAATGTAAGGTGTATTTTGTTAAATGTAGGGAGCTTATTAAACTTTAGGTCACTGTTTGATACAGAGTGTAATAGTAAATTATATGATCTTAATATGCTTGTGATATTCTTGATCAGATCACAGAGATTTTTCAATTCTTTTTTTTTTTAAGATTTTATTTTTTTTACTCACGAGACACACACACACACACACACAGAGTCAGAGATACAGGCAGAGGGAGAAGCAGGCTCCACACAGGGAGCTCGATGTGGGACTCAGTCCGGGGTCTCCAGGATCATGTCCCAGGCTGAAGGCGGCGCTAAACTGCTGAGCCACCCGGGCTGCCAGATTTTTCAATTCTTAATGAACAATTTTATAAAGATCATATTTGTATAGGTAAATTATTTATTTAGAAATAAGTTAACGTCAGTTGGTGGATGATACATCAGAAATTTAGGACATTCTCCAATCTTTCCAAATTCCAAAATTATATTACAATGAAAAGTGTTCTTTCTAAAGTACGAAATGTGTTTCTCAATGGAAGCAATAAAATGAAATTTTTGGCAGCTTTCCCAGAAAAAAAAAATCCGCTTATCCGCTTAGCATTTTGGGGAATGGTAGGGAAAATTATAAATAATCAAACTCACATTAGAGACTTATATATAATATTACACAGTGTGTATTGGGAATTACATATTTTTCCTAGTACCTTTAGGATTTGGTGGCTCTATAAGAATGGGAAATTGCGCTCCCATGAGAAATTTGGCATTAACCTGCAATTCTACAAGGAAAAGTCTTAAATGGTCTTACATGTTAGTTTGGATCTATTTCATTTATTTTTAAATATTAATTCCAATGTAGTTAACATACATGTTATATTAGTTTCAGGTGTACAGTATAGTGATTCAACAATTCCATGCATCACTCAGCACTCATCAAGATAAGTGTACTCTTAATCCCTGTCACCTATTTCAACCCAACCCAACCCACTTCCCTTCTGTAACCATCAGTTTGTTCTTTATAGTTAAGAGTCTGTTTCTTGATTTGTCTCCATTTCCCTCAACTTTGCTTGTTTGTTTTGTTTCTTAAATTACACAAATAAGTGATATTTGTCTTTCTTTGACTGGCTTATTTCACTTACTATTATGGTCTATAGATCTATCCATGTTATTGCAACTGGCGATTTCATTCTTATTTATGGCTGAATAATTTTCTATCATATATATATATATGGTTATATGTGGTGTATATATATTTACAAGTATATATACATATATATGACAGAAATACATGTATATATATATGCCTCACCACCATATCTTCTTTATTCATATATTGATGGACATTTGAGTTTCTTCCATGTCTTGATTATTGTAAATAATGCTTCAATCAGCATAGGGGTGCATATATCCCTTTGAATTCATGTTTTCATACATTTTGGGTAAATACCCAGTAGTGCATTTACTAGATCTCAGGATAGTTCTATTTTTAAGTTTTTGAGGAGCCTCCATACTGTCTTCCACAAGTGACTGTACCAATTTGCATTTCCACTAACAAGTGTATAATGGTTCCTATTTCTCCACATCATCACCAACATTTGCGGGGTTTTTTTTTTTTTTGAAATTTTATTTATTTATTCATGAGAGAGAGAGAGAGAGAGAGAGAGAGAGGCAGAGACATAGGTAGAGGGAGAAGCAGGCTCCCCATGGGGAGCCCGATGTAAGACTCAATCCCAGGACCCCGGGATCATGACTGAGCTGAAGGCAGATGCTCAACCACTGAGCCAACCAGGTGTCACACGTATATCGTTTCTTATGTTTTTTTTTTTTTTATTTCAGCTATGGAATATATTTTATTTTATTTTATTTTTTAAATTTTATTTATTTATGATAGTCACAGAGAGAGAGGCAGATACATAGGCAGAGGGAGAAGCAGGCTCCATGCACCGGGAGCCCAATGTGGGATTCGATCCCGGGTCTCCAGGATCGCGCCCTGGGCCAAAGGCAGGCGCTAAACCGCTGCGCCACCCAGGGATCCCCATGGAATATATTTTAAAAGTAAAATCTTGTGAGTAAAATCTTATTCTAGTAGAATTTGATGATTAGGAGTTCTTAACTTCTTTCCATTAAATTCAAACCTGCAATATTGGTGTCTAATGAATACACTGGCTAGTGTAGAGGATGCCAATCAGAGAAAAAAGTCAGGAGAAGTCAAAGTCACTTGCATTAATGAAAAAGATAAGGTCTGTGTGAGGTGTGGCTCTAAAGCAAAGGATCAGGGGCACCTGGGAGGCTCAGTTGGTTAAGCATCCAACTTGATTTCAGCTCAGGTCATGATCTCAGGGTCCTGGGATTGAGCCTTGCTTTGGGCTCTGCTCTTGCAGGGGAGTCTGCTTAAGGCTTCTCTCCCTCTCCCTCTGCCCCCTCTTCCCAATAAATAAATAAATCCTTAAAAAAAATAAAGGATCAAATGTAAATATCAGTTCTGGAATCTGTATCATGTATTGACAGTTATACTTTATGTATGGAATGACAAACAATATGTAAATTACAGTAATAGTAAAGTACTACACACTAATAGGAAATACGAGTTTATTTCTCACTACCCCTTTTCTAGCTAGTTATGATAAACCCTAATTAGTCATCCTGTTTCCTTTATCTTCTCCCTCTTATCTAAATTAGACACATTGTTGTTTTAAATCACAGATATGTTAGGCAAGATTTGTGCCTCAAATCCTTCAATAATTAATCTTATGCTTTATATATCAGGCATTAATACATCCTCTTCTCTTTAACCTGTCTTTCTAGGGTTATTTTCCACACTCCTTGAAAGTAACATGAACCTCTTGTAGTCTATATATTCAATGTTTTCTTACCTTCAGGCTTGTTCACATTATTCTCCCTGTATTTATTTTCTCTTCCTCCTCTTTATCACCTCAATTTCTGAGTATATTTTAAAACCAAATTCAAATTGAATTTGAACTCCATGAGCCCTTCCCTAATCTTGTCTTTTATTCATCAAAGAATTCTCTATGATACATTAATTATGTTTTTTTAATAGCACATCACATTTTCCATTGCATTATTTATGTCTGTCTGCTAGATTATAAGGAACTTAAAGGCGGGGATTATATCTCAGTTATTTAGCTCAGTGCCTTGCATAGAAAATACACCTAGAATGAAGGGAAAATACATATTACTTTCATATGCATCAAGAGAATATAGGCTTCATCCACATACCCAAATCAAGCTGAGTATTTAGCTGACTTGAAGAACTGTCTTATTAAAGGGAAGAGAATAATATAGTTTTCATTTACTTACTCATTCACTTAAAATTCTTTTCCACAGTAATTTATTGAGCATCAGCTTTGGGCTAGAAGTATTATATAGGTAGTTTATAATTTTAAGATTGATTTAATTTTTAGCTGAGCTTCTCAAGAAATATGACATTTCTTCTTAGAGAAAGTATATGAATATATATTAAGGATAAAACGTAAAAGAAGTATTTTCAAAGTTTAATTGGGATAAGCCTATATTAGTCTGTATATAGGAGTTTGAGTTGAACTCTTGCTCCCTCTCCCTTAAAGAAATTTATCTACTACACATTTTTATTGCTTTGAAATAAAAATAATATTTCTGCCTTTATGACATTGTTTTTGCAAATAATTTCAACACCTATTATAAATGAAGCTATTTTTCACTATGAGGTGATGACATAAAGGGGAATGACTAAATCAGGCATGAACTATGTGGTTAGAAATAGCTGGAAGTACTTTCCTTTCAACATAATTGGTATATTTCAACTATGCCAAAAAGTTCTGCTAGCTAAAATTTATCGTATCTTTTCATTTTAGCATGAGAGTGAAATGTTTGTAACTTTAAATTTGTGTTTATTTTATTCCCCAAATAAACTCTTAAGGATGCAAAATTTTCCAAAATTATTAGTCTCTATGATATGCATGGTGATGGCAGATGAACCAATGAATCAGATGACCCAATTCTACTCCTGGGTCAGTTGTCAGTCACTGAATTAAATCTGTGACCTTGGTCAATTCATCTAAATACATTCTACCTTAAAAACCTTACCTGCCAGATTTGGGGATTAGTCTTCAATGGTAATTTTTTAAACTTCTCAGAGGAGTCACAGTGGTTCACAGAGTCTCTTTAGGAACTGCCTGGAAAGAAGGAGAGCTATAGATGCAAAGTACCACCGTTTTTAGTATTTTTGTCTTCTATTTTATTTTGTGTTAAAATTACCTTTACAGTAGTAGATTCCCTGCATTGAATTATTTTTACGTTTCATAAATCAATAATTTTAATTAATTTATACTTTTCTATGGAGCATGGATAGTTCCAGGTAAATGTAATTGGCATTCAGTTCATTTGATTCACTTATCAAACCTGTATTGAGAAGTTTTCTACGTGTCTGAGGTCTGTACCTAGTGTTTTGGAAATTCAGAGTCCACAGAGTTCAAAATCTACTGGGAAAGTTAGTCATATAAATATCTAAGGAAAAAAAATACATGTGATGGGTGTTATGCCAGAAATTTGAATAAAGTGCCATTAAAGAGTGTTGGCAGAAACTATGTACTTCCTGTGCTTCATGCACCTGGCAGTTAAAGGACCATAATAGCAGACTGATGCAAGTTTCTTTAATTCCAGTGATTTTAGTTTCTCTTTTGGAACTGAAACACTTTTTATTTCAGGAGCATTAATTTTAAAGAAGATGCTTTATTTGAAGGAGGAAATATTATATTTGAAAACAATTTTATTTTCAAAATCATCATTTATTCACGTTATTTTATTACAATATGACAGATTCTAACCTTTATAAAAAAAAAGAGTGGAAAGCATATAAAAAGTCCATAGGTTAAAAGAAGTATAGATATCTTTGTGACTCAAGTATAAATATGGAAATGTGTGTAATTGTTATAAATAATTTAGTATACAAATATGTCATAGTCTAAGTGAAATATCCACTGGGACATGAGCACTCTTAATGTATAATGTATTAGCATAACCTAGTATAGTTTAAACCACTTCTAGGTACGCCTAGGTGGCTCAGCGGTTAAGCGCCTGCTTTTAGCCCAGGGCATGATCCTGTAGTCCCTGGATCTAGTCCCACGTCGGGCTCCCTGCATGGAGCCTGCTTCTCCCCCTGCCTGTGTCTCTCCCTCTTTGTGTCTCTCATGAGTAAATAAATAAAATCTTTAAAAAAACAAAAATAAAGCACCTCTAAACAGTGCTTATGATTTATCTTTAGTATTTACTTAAACAACCTCAAAGTAAAAAGTACTACTGCATGAAAAAAGAAATATAAAAATCTTATTATTTTACTTTCCAGAATTCCAGGTTTGTTTGTTCACCCATGTTAATTATTATATTGTCTTTCTTCCTTTCTATTTTGTCTTTGAACATTAAGGTTTGTCTTCCCCAAAATGTGAACATATACACCATGCCTACCCCAGATTTTACTCTATGTTAACTGAAGTGTATATTCATTTGTGATGGTTAATTTTATGTGTCAATGTAGCTAGGTCATGATACTCAGATATTTAGTAAAACATCAGTATAGATGTTTCTGTGAAAGCAGTTTTTAGATGAGGTCAACATTTAAATCAGTAAGCTTTGAATAAAGCAGATCATCCTTCCTATTTTGAGTGGGCCCATTCCAGTCATTTGAAGGGCTTCATAGGAAAAAAAATGATCTTCAATGAGGTAGAGGAAATTCTGCCAGTATACCATCTTTGGACTCAGAGTGCAACTCTTCCGTTGGTTTTCGGCTTTCTGACTTACCCAGTATGTTTTGGAATTGCTAAGCTTCTATAATTGAGTGAGCTGGTTCTTCATAATCAGCCAATCAATTAATCAATCTCTCTTTCTCTCTCCAAATGCTGTGTATCTGTGTGTATGTATTACTTACTCTATATATGTAACTCCAGTTTCTGTTTCTTTGAGGGGCCCTGAATACTTTAAGGCCTAGAAGATACTGAACATTTTATAGGTGTTTGTTTGAACAAAAAAAAAAATTTGGCCTAAGCCAGAAATAACTCCTTTTATATGTAATGTAATACGGTGATGTAGATATTGAAAGGCAATATGGTATGGTCCAGATAATAGAGTGAACAGATATTCTTCCAGAGGCAAGAAGCATTGGTGTGAATATGTAGGCCAGTTAAGTACTCAGTTTTATTTATAAAGGGACATCAGAGAACCCAGTAATGCTGTAGTTCTTATGCAAAACTATCCAGCCTTTCCTTACTTCCTTCCTCCTAAATATCATGGAGAAAAGCCTGGATATTGTACAAAAGTTCCCCACATGTCATGTATGATGGATGGCAAAGTAGGAGAACTACTAACATATCCACCTGGAATGGAGGAAAACTAACTTCAGTAATATATAATACTTACAGTTGTTATTTATAATCATCATTTGGTTCTTAAATTTAGTTCCCAAATGATTTTAAAAGTAGTATGATCGTTTTTCTTTTCTTCTGTCTTGTTTTGACTTTTAGTGGAAATATGATTATCACAGGCTTTGAAAGCCTAAAATAAGCAGGTCTTATTTGAAATTCTGAACTCTTTGAATCTGAAATATATTTCTTGAAAGTTTTTGTAAATTTAGTAAAATTGTACACTAATGTCATTATTTTGTTCTTTTAAAAAAGTACACCATGGTATAAAAGAAGGAGAACGAATAATCTAGGAAAAAAGTGCATATCAGGCAGCCAGGTTTCTTTCTTTTATCAACATTTTAATATATGGGATCTGTTTAAAAAATAATATTACATAAAGAAACTTTTGAAGCTCAATATATATACCACCCTCATCTATTTTCCTCCTTTATTCCTTATACCTATTTTGCCATATATGTATTTATCATAAATATTTATTGTTTTACATCTAAAAATTTTATGTGTGATATATACTACAGAATATTTCTATAACTTACTTTTGTCAGTTACTACTTTTTGATGTTTGCCATCATTGTGTACATAAGTCTGGTTTATGCACTTGAATTGCAATAGATCATTTGCTTTTTTTTTTTTTTTTACTTTACAAAGATACCACAAGAATTTTACTATCTTGCAGATGTATATTTTATTCATTTGTAATTTGTTCTAATACAATATGCCCAGATTTACTGAATAATCTTTGTGTATATCTTTGTAAAAATATCTTAGTAAGTGTTCTTTACATATTCCATTCAACAGTGAGATTTTAAAGTGATCATCAGTTTTCAAGTTTGTGAAAAATGATTCAGTCCTTTAAAATATTTTCTCCAAAGTTTAGTTAAAATTCTTTGATGCAAGTTTTAAGATCTACACTAGTTTTTCCAGAAAATTACATATATTTACACATTTAAGCATATAAACCTACTTTTTCTTTTTTCTTTTTTCTTTTTTTTTTTTGAAAGATTTCATTTATTCATGAGAGACACAGAGAAGAGGCAGAGACATAGGCAGAGGGAGAAGCAGGCTCCCTGCAGGGAGTCTGATGTGGAAATCAATCCCAGGACCTCAGGATCACGACCCCAGCCAAAGGCAGATGCTCAACCACTAGCCACCCAGGTGCCCCTAAGCCTACTTTTTCTACTTATTGTATAGGTATGGAAGTAGAATTGAGTTTGAGCATGTGGAACTTCCTACAGAACTCAGCCAAGGAGTATACTATGTGAAGTATCTATCCATCATGTTAGTTCATGTTTTGTAACATGTAGTAAAGCAAATGTTTTAGAGTAAAATATTTAATCAGGTATATTCGTCATGTTTTCTAGCCAAAAACTCGAAGAAATGTAAAATGAGGAATGATTCCATATACTCTCCATATGTCTTTTTCCTAAGAGGTCAAATAATCTTCTAGTATAGATGACTATATAGCTACCTCCTATAAAATTATAGATTCCAAAAACATATTAGTCATAGCATAGATTTTCTTTCTTAAACCCATAAAACCTAAACTTACACTTGTGTTTCCTTCCTTAACTCTGACATATACTTTCTGCATGAAGCTTTTGAAGTTATTTTTGTTTCTCATATTGATAAGTTTAAAATTTATATCCAATTATATCAAACCCCAACTAAGTTTTAGTGTCTTCTCTAGGTGCTTTACATATGATATCTGATTGTATCTAACTTTTAATCTCAAGGAAGCTTTGAATGATTATGTGTGGTGGCTTTTTTGTTTTTCTTTTGAGTGTTGTTTAAATTTTTTTATATGGTTACCAGTGTAGATTGGGTATTTTTCATTTTATCTTTTTCAGTACATTAGAGCAGATTTGACACAATGATTATTTTCAATGAATATTTTCAATTATTTTCTCTCATGCTAAATTTGCAGGTAATTTGTAGGTAGTGTTCCCAAGGAAAATGTTCATCAGGTTAGAAGTATATAATTCAAGTCCTTATGTATTTTTAACCATACCCCTGACATTTTTATATTGCATCCTCTGTAGCTGAAATTTTTGTATATTGTGGTAATCTCTGTACAGATAGAATGCCCTATTATTTGGGACATTACAAAATATAGAAAGACTTTATGCATTCAAGTAGTAATAAGCATTGCTCCAGAACATAGTACTTTACTTTATGAACACATAATTCCTTTAGGGCTCCTGGCCAGGGGTTTGAAAACAGAAAGCAAACAAATTTTTATTTTCCCTCTGGGAAGGTCGATAAAGAGCAATATATAATTACAACTCTTAATACTCACATCACTAAATTAAAAGTGTATTTATGGTTGATGTCAAACACTGCAGTTGTCTACCCATCAGAATCTGGCAAGGAGGCTTTATCTTTAATAGTACCACTGTACTCAAGCAGGATTCTTGACCATTCCTATCAAAGAGTTTGCTATTCGGGATAGATACAGTGGGAGAAAGTCAACTTTGTTTCACTGTATCATTGTTTAAAAATATGATAAATTTTTTAAAACGGGTCCTCATGTGTCTGTTGATTTTTTTCTATCAACTCTTAGTTAGAATCAAATATATATTTTAGCTTAAGATAAAGTTAAGGTTGGGATGCTTGGGTGGCTCAGTGGTTGAGCATCTGCCTTTGGCTCAGGGTGTGATCCTAGTCTGGGACTGAGTCCTGCATTGGGCTCCCTGCAAGGAGCCTGCTTCTCCTTATATCTGTGTCTCTGCCTCACTGTCTGTGTCTCTTGTGAATAAATAAAATCTTTTTAAAAAGAGTAAAGATTTTCAATAATGCTGAAGATCACCATTCAATATCAAAATATTTTTGTTGTTATTTTCTGAATACTCAAAAAAGAGAATTGGTTAAGATAAGGAAAAGACTTGCTACTTAGGGAGATGATATTCTAGTTTGTAATCTAAGGGCTTCCCTAACCAAGATATATTCCTAAAATAGTTATTTTCTTGTACTTTGAGTTAGGTAATTAAATTATCTTGCTTTTATTTTTTTTTATTTTTATTTTTTTAAAATAAAGATTTTATTTATTTATTTTTTTTAATTTTTATTTACTTATGATAGGCACACAGTGAGAGAGAGAGAGGCAGAGACACAGGCAGAGGGAGAAGCAGGCTCCATGCACAAGGAGCCCGACGTGGGATTTGATCCTGGGTCTCCAGGATCACGCCCTGGGCCAAAGGCAGGCGCTAAACCGCTGCGCCACCCAGGGATCCCTATCTTGCTTTTTAAAAAAAAAGTAAATGCTTCCTCATAGAACACCCTTTAAGTCACTCTTGATATATCATTGAGGGTCTTCCAGACCAAAGATGAAGCCATTGAGAACTGTTACACAGTTACATTTGGCTACACAAATGTGTTGTGATGCCTGACCAAGCTCTCATTTTTATTGAGGCCACTAAAGATCAGAAGAAATAGATTCTCATTTATTATTATGGACACAGTTTTCTCTGGTTCAAATTTGGATAGATTTAATGTCAATTTTCATGTAAATCCATGTTTATATAAGAAAGGTAAATTTATTGCATCATAAAATAAACCATATATTATTTATAAAAATAAATATTTATTTATGTAATATTTATTTTTATATATACTTATATATGTAAATATATAATAATATCTATGTGTATAATATTTTTATCAATTTGAAGGCTCTTATTAAATGATTATTTATTGAATTTGCAGTGAAAGTCCAACAATGATTCTGAAATGTAGTAATTAGTTACTGTAAAGTTCTCATGTGAAACTGATAGTGTTTTATTTCATAATTCTATTTCAGAATTCAGGTCAGAAACTATTGTCAATCTAAATGTTGTAAGTTATTCTCTCAAGCCGAGGTTTTTGCTTTCATCCACTTAGAATTTTCTTTAAGGGTTCTTGCTTGTAAAATCATTTGTATTTTTTCTGTGCCATTAAATTGTAGTAAACTCACTCTTCCTGTAGAAGCCCTCACTTGGGATATTGATGTGTATACTTAAGTATACACACAGATTCATCTCATTGAGTTTAAGTATGCAGAATAAATTCTATCATCACAGATTTTTTTCTGAAATTTTTGAACCATACAATTTATGAGGATAGTTTAACTTACTTAGGTCTTATTTTTAATCATTCGTATATATCTTTTGGAAAATAAAAGTCTGTGGTAAGTTTAACAACAGTGAGTCTCAACTCCAAGATCAACAGAAATCAAGGGACTTAGACAAATCTGTGTTCAAACTTGAGGTATCAAATCCATTTCACTGAAATGGTCAACAATGATTTATAAAAATGAGCTGAAGGTCACTCTTCATTTATTAATTTCCATACTTATTTTTCTTCTTATATCTGTCCTTACATAGCTTCTTTTTGTTTAATGAAGTTTATATTAAAAAGTCAGGAATATTAGGATTTACGCTTCCTATTGCTAATCTTAAGAGAGATTTGACTCTTTCTTGTCTACCTTTCTTCCATGGGTGAGAATTGGGATACTAGTTGTTAGACTCATTGAGGTCTGAGGAATCTGCTGGTCCCAGTCTCCATCTTAGAGTCTTACCTTACCACCTCTATTTGTTTCTTTTTTCCTTTTCCTTTTCCTTTTTTTTTTTAACCCAATTACTACTTTCTTCAGCTTCTCTTCCATTTAAATACTGCTTCCCTTTGCTCCCCCCCCAATTTATTTGATAAATCACTTTCAATGAACATTCCTCACCCCATTCTTGAACATTCATAAAATAGCCTTTCCTAAATTGTAGAGCATATGGTTTTTCTCATCTCCATCATTTCTTCTTATCATATCATATATAGTCTATAATCTGTTTCTAATGAAGAAATTAGGGCTGTTCTAGCAAGGACCAAAGGAATGAGAAAGAGTGGAATTAGCATAGCTTTGGTTGAAACTACTTTAATTGTACTTTTTCTGTGAGCAACAATTTACTCTCACTGTATTCTAGGAGGATTTTTTTGCTACATTCTCTTCCCTCTCCTAACCCCAATTCAAACGGAGGCTTTAGATCATCTAAGTTTAATTAAAAGAAAGAAAGATTGTTCTCTTTAATATTCGACATAAAGCTGTATCCCTTCATATCAGGAAAGTTTTAGTAGGTATATTAACTTTTTGCTCTATGTACTTCAGCAGAGTCTAGATGAAATATGACAATATATTTACCTATTTTCTGCTGATGACAAAGCAATATGATGCCTACTAATACTGTCACTGTATATAATATTTGAGGTGTTTGACACCTCAAAAAAGGTAATGTGTAAATCCAATATATCGTTTTCAGTTCAACTATCATTTGATAGTGTGTGTCAGGATCCAAGGAATCAAAAATGAAAAAGACAAGTTCATTGATCTCAAGGAGCTTACAGTTTTGTACAGGAGCTAGAAATGTGTTTAATTGTAAACAGTTTATTTAAAAATAGGAGCATTAATAAAATACAGTACCTGTACAGAAAAATGCCTAATTCTCATGGGAAGCTAAAGCAGTACTTCAAAAAAGTAAACCTACCGGGGCACTTTTCTTTGCAGTTTCATCAGAATCTTCATTGAGGAAAAACTTAACATTCCTCTAATTGAATCTTTCATTTTAAAAGTATCTACTTAAGTATTTATTTGCAGTTCATAAAGCATCATAATCTTGTTTGTTTGGAAATCCTGCTTGACATGTTCTTCTGTTTAGTCTTGGTATTAAATTAGGTGAGAATAAATAATGAGATGTTAACACCAAGGTCAGTTCAGTTTTCTACCCATTTCCACCAATGTGAAAAGCGTCTAACACATATGCATAAATCTTGACTTATAAATGTGGTAATAAACAACCAAAATTGCAAATTTTACTAATTTACCTCTAGTAAGCAATAGACAATGTAGACAAAATAAAGATCCTGTACAGGCAGAGGTTGACATTCTCACAAAATCCTTTTGTATTGTTCATTTAGATTTTCATTGTTTTTAGAATTTTTACATGGATTTATACCTGTATTTCTTTTTTAAAAAATGAGTTTTGCACTTTTTATTTTTTAGATTGTTTCTTTTGATTTTTTCTATATTTTACTTCTCCCTCTGTTCTGTTCTTCTCTCTCTGTTCTGTTAAACCGATTAGACTGTGTAGCTTTTAAAATTTATTCTACATTCTGTAAATTGTTAATATCTATAAAGCTAGGCTTAAATTGACCCCATTTTTTTCATCTTGAATAAATGATATTTTATATGTCCTTTAACAGCTTAGAATGTCTTGGAAATGGGTGCTATAAAATAATCATATTAAAGCTGCATATATAATAAAAATGTAAATTTATCTGAGTATATGAAAATTCAACCCAAAGAAGAACTAGATTATCAATAGTTTATATATATCATAGAGATTTTAATTAACCCAGGCTATGTCAGCTATTATCTAAACTAGTGAAGGGGTGGTGGAAGGGAAGGAGGGCGGGGGGTGGGGGTGAATGGGTGATGGGCACTGAGGTGGGCACTTGATGGGATGAGCACTGGGTGTTGTTCTGTATGTTGGCAAATTGAACACCAATAAAAAATACATTTATTATTAAAAAAATAAAATAAAATAAAAAATAAAAAAATAAAAATAAATAAAAATAAACTAGTGAAGGATAAGTTAATTCATCCCCCCAATACAAACTGAAATACAGTTACATACTACAAGCATTGTGATTATGTTCTGGAGATACAAGCAAAAGTATTGTTATTTAACATTTATTGAGTGTTCATAACATAGCAGTTTCCATGTTAAAAGCTTTCATCATTGAGTAGTATAAGTTTTCAATAATCATCCTGAATAGGTGCTATAATTTGCTCAAGTTTTGAGGTAAGAACATTAAAATTTAGATAAATGAAATGACTTTACCAGAGTCACTCAGCTAGTAGAAAATGGAAGAACTGGGACTAGATCTTAGTTCTATCAAAACCTCTGTCCATTATCTAATGTACTTCCATTTACCCAAAATATTTGGTTATATATTAAACAATCCGGAAAATTCCTAACCAAAGAGACTTATTACTTTGAAGATATTTTCTTTAGTTTCCTGTTATTTTGTATTCTGTTCTCAAAAACTATTATGGGAGAATGAGAGGCTTGTTTTTTGTTATAGCATCGACTTCAGTGTTGGAGCAATCCAATGAGAAGGGGGTTAGACAAATTGATACTGGGCCAGGAGAAGAGTTAAGGAAAAAGGCACAAACTACAAGGCCAAACAAAGGAAATGAAAACCAAAACCACAACAAAAATACAGAATCTTAATATGATATATATACACAGTGGAATGTTATTCAGCCATCAGAAAAGATGAATATTTACCATTCACATCGACATAGATGGAACTAGAGGGTATTATGCTGAGTGAAATAATTCAGCCAGAGAAAGACAGTTACATATGGTTTCACTCATATGTGATATGTAAGAAACAGTATAGAGGCTCATAGGGAAAGGGAGGGAAAACTGAATGGGAAATCATCAGAGATGGGGGGAAAACCATGGGAGACCCTTAACTCTAGGAAACAAACTGAGGGTTGCTTCAGGGGAGGTGGATGTGGGGATGGGGTAATTAGGTGATGGGCATTAAGGAGAGCACGTGATATGATAAGCACTGGGTGTTATATGCAACTGATAAATTATTCAATGCTACATCTGAAACTAATGATGTACTGTATATTGGCTAATTGAATTTAAATTAAAAAAATCTTGGAGAATAATCCCAAATCCATCAGCTTTGAGGTCCCCATAATTTTTATTTCTTTGAAGGCATGATTAAAAACAATTTAATGAGAGGGGCACCTTGGTGGCTCAGTGGTAGAGTGTCTGCCTTTGGCTCAGTTTGTGATTTGGGGGTCCTGGAATCGAGTACCGCATCAGGCTCCCGGCATGGAGCCTGCTTCTTTCTCCCTCTACTTGTCTCTGCCTCTCTCTCTGTGTTCTCATGAATAAATAAATAAAATCTTTAAAAAAATATGTTAGTGGAGAATTTTGGAGGTAATAAAGCAAACCATGGTGCTTAATCACAGAGAAGAGTTCATTGCTTTCTGAATTATTTTCACAATAGTAAATGCTAAAATTACTTTAATAAGATTAAAATTTGAAAATTAAGTTATATTAATAAATTAAGGAGACACTGATTTCTTTATATTCCAGGAGATAACATTGTATATACACAAAATATTTAGTTTGTAATATATTCCAAACATACTGAATGCACAGATAATGTCATAGATATATTAAAGTTTTGCTTTGAAAGCAATTATATAAAAGGATGCCAAGTATTTTAACCCAAATAAGAGAATAGAAAAAGATCCATTTTCACTGGTATTTCTAAAGGCTCTAAGTAAGTATCCTAAACTATAATTAGATGTGGACATTGAATTTAGAAGATAGTTTTCCCTGAATAATAAATTTCTCTCTTCTTTATTAGCTAGAAAATAAAAACTTCCAAATAAAACTTCCAAAAAATAGGAAGAGGGAGGCACATGTTTTTCACTTTAATTTTAACCCCTGTAGAAAAATAACTTCTCAAACATGGCCCGAGCATAATTCAATATTTTGACTTAAAAATAATACCAATTTGATTTAAAAAATAATACCAATTATTAAGCTTTAAAATAATTCAAGCTTTATTCATTTCTGAAAAAAGAGAGTTACAAATTTATTTAAGTATTGTCAAAGGAAGCCCTCATTCCTCTTTAATAGGGACTATTCTTTTTTTTTTTTTTTTTTTAAGATTTTATTTATTTACTCATGAAAGACACAGAGAGAGAGAGGCAGTCACAGGCAGGGGAAGAAGCAGACTCCATGCAGGAGCCCATGCGGGACTGGCTCCCGGGAGCCCAGGATCATGCCCTGGGCCAAAGGCAGGCCCTAAACCGCTGAGTCACCCAGGGATCCCCGGGACTATTCTTTATGCAATATTTCTAAATATAAGGAATTGCCTGGATTCTTGGAGGTTTGCCACACCTAACCAAGGAATAAAGTTTACCCAAAACTGAAATGTATTAAGAAGGAGAAAAAGGGGCTTTACGCAAAAATTGGCTAAAATAGTTCAGACTTACAGTTGTATGCTAAGTGATGTACAAGGCCATGAAACTACTAGTGTTTCGTAGGTGAGCAGAATTTCCATTTATTGTGTGTTAGCTGTGACTCATAGCAAACAAGAATGATCAATACAATTTTTCAGATTTTACAGATTTAAAATAGTGATCCAAAACAGGCCTTAGAGATTACTTACAACAGTGGTGTTCACTGCTTCACTGGAATACTGCTCAATTTTGAGAAACATGTACTTTAATTTTGCAAATTAATACTTTCCATGTACAGTATTCCTAGAATATCTTAAGTAGACATGTAGTATATTGTTGTGTTGGGTACAAATCCTGACAGTGAATAGCAAAATGCAATAGTTAGGTAAAGCCAGTTCAAGGAAAGATAACATATTTCCTGGAACATTTGAGAATTTTACCATTTGTATATATAACCGAGCAGTGTAAGGGCAAAATGACATAGTAGAAAGGCAAGGAAATGGCATGTTAAGTGTGGGTTGTTTAAAAATTACTGTGTGGTATTGGAATAAGTTAAGGATTGTGTTTTAATTATTGTTGATTTACAGAGAATTTTGTGGGTGATTCTTCAATTCCTTCAGTTGCTCATTCCTAAAAACTAATACTCCAGAATGGTCTATAAATCCAGACAAGGCTAAAGACCAATGATCTTGTACAGACCTTTCACTTTACAGATGAGCACACGGAAGGCTTGAGTGGTTTAGTGATTTAATCATAGTCAGTGAGCCAGTCATTACAAAACCAGAACTAGAACACAGATCTCCTATTTTTTTTTTCCCTGCTATGCTTGCTGCATAGTATAAAGATAGTTGTAACATTTCTGGTACATTACATGTTATATTTGTGTAACTTTTTTTTTAACTCTAAGTGGTAAGATTTTTGTGATAGTAGTAAATGACCAATAGAATCAATTAAAATAATTTACATATACATGTAACAGCTTTATTATGGTATATATGATACCCAGTAAACTATACATATTTAAATTGTATAATTTGTACAGTTGATGTGTATATGAACCATAATAACATCAAGATAATGATTATCTCCCCCACATCAGTTTTCATTTGCTTCTTTGTAGTTCCTCCCTCCCACATTTCCGTTTGCAAACTCCATCTCCAGGCAAATGTTGATTATCCTGTTGCTATATTAGTTTGCATTTTCTAGAGACACATATAATGGACTCAAACACTATATATTCCATTGTGATCTTGTTTCTTTAACTCAGTCATAATATTATGGCATTTATATTTCAGTGTTTATTAGTAGTTCATTGTGGTTTTTTTATTGCTGAGTAGTATTCTATTATATGAATATATGTTGAATTTTTTTTACCTATTCATATATTGTTGGGCATTTGGATTGTTGCTAATTTTTAGCTATTACAAATAAAGCTGCTGTGAACATTACTGCTCAAGCCTTTGTATGTATATATGCTATATAAATTTTGAATAAATGCTTAGAAGTGTAACAGCTGGTTTATATGTAATAAATGTATGTTTAATTTTTAAGAAACTGACAATTTGTTTTCCAAAATAGTTATGCCATTTTATTTACTCCCTGATAGTATGAGAGTCCCAGTTGTTCTGTCTTCAGCAACACTTTGTGTGGTCATTTAAGAAAAATATTTCAGACATTGAAACACGAGCATGATAGTATCTCATTGTGATTCTAATTTGCATTTCTCTAATGACTAATGATTATGATCAATTTGTCTATTTGATCCGTTTGACTTTGTATCTTGAAACCTTGCAACCACTTTTTAGTCCTGGTGGCTTTTATGTAGATTCTGTTGAATTTTCTTTGTTGATGATAATTATATCATCTACTGGTAAGTCAAATTTTATTTCCTCAATTTTGGATGATATATTTATTTTTTCTGATTTATGGGATCAACTAGTATCTCTAGCACAATGTTGAGTAGAAGAGAGGAGAGTGAACATTCTTGACACATTTCTCATCTTAATAGTCTTCACCAGTAAGTATAACATTAGCTGTAGATTTTTCATACATGGTGTTTTCAGGTTCAGGCATTTTCCTTTTATTTCTAGGTTCCTCAGAATTTCAACCCAGAATTGGTCTGTCATGGTAAATATTCTCTACTAACCGGACAGGAATTTGTGTTGTGCTGTTGTTAGTTGATGTGCTCTATAATTATCAATAATGTTGCTTTAGATAATATTGTTGTTCAAATCTTTAACATCTTTATTGAATTCTTGTATATATTTTCTATCAATTATTGTGAGAGAGGTGTTGAAATTTCTTTCTGGGATTGTAGATTTTTGGATTTCTCTTTGAAGTCCAGTCTGTTTTTGCCATGTGTGTTTTTGCAGATGTTATTAAACACATAAACATTTAGAGTTGTTCTGTTCTCTTGCATTGCCCCCTTTATCATTGGGAGATGAACTTCTCTGTATCTGATAATAGTTTGTTCAGAAAGGGCAGTATTCTTTGCTCAGAAATTTTCTTTGCCTGATATTAATATAGTTAATCCAGCTTTCCTTTGATTGGAGCAAGCCCAGTATCTTGCTTTCCATTATTTTATTGTAATGTATTTGTATATTGTGTTTAAAGCTTATGTCTTGGGGATCCCTGGGTGGCTCAGTGGTTTAGCACCTGCCTTCGGCCCAGGGCATGATCCTGGAGTCCCAGGATCGAGTCCCGCCTCGGGCTCCCTGCATCGAGCCTGCTTCTCCCTCCTCCTATGTCTCTGCCTCTGTGTGTGTGTGTGTGTGTGTGTGTGTGTGTGTGTGTGTGTATGTCTCTCATGAATAAATAAATAAAATCTTTAAAAATAAATAAATAAATAAATAAATAAATAAATAAATAAATAAATAAATAAAAGTGTATGTTTGGAATGCCTGGCTGGCTTAGTGGTTGAGCATCTAACTTTGGCTCAGGTTGTGATCCCAGGATTCTGGGATCAAGTCCTGCATCAGGTTCCCCACATGGAGCCTGCTTCTCCCTCTGCCTGTGTCTCTGCCCCTCTCTCTGTGTCTCTCATGAATAAATAAATAAAATCTTAAAAAAATAAAGTGTAGGACTTACAGGTAACATATCATTGGATGTTGCTTTTTAAAAATCTTAATCCAATCTCAATGTCTCTATCTTTCAATTTGGTTAAGATCATTTATATTTAAAGTGGTTCTGATATGGTTGAATTTAAGTCTAACATCCTGCTATTTCTTTTCTGTCTGATGTTCTTTGTTCCCTTTCTTTGCTTCCTTTTGGATTAATTGAGGATTTGTTTTTGATTCTTTTAGCCTTTTGGTTGACTTATTTATTGACTTTGTTGTATTATTTTAGAGGTTGCTTTAGGATTTATAGTATTTATATTTAACTTATCAGGGTCTACCATCAAATGATACTACACCACATTAAAATAGTAGAGGAAATCAGGAGCCTGGGTTGCTCAGATTGAGCATTTGCCTTCGGCTCAGGGTGTGATCCCCATCTGGGGATCAAGGTCCCCTCCTCACCCGCATAGGGCTCCCTGTAGGGAGCCTGATTCTCCCTCTGCCTGTGTCTCTGCCTCTCTCTCTGTATCTCATGAATAAATAAATAAAGTCTTTAAAAATAAATAAATAAAATAGTAGAGGAAATTGAAATCACTATTCCCCCATTTTTTCCTCCCATGGCTTGTGTGTTATTGTTGCCATATATTTTACTTCTGGATATGTTCTAACCTCACACTATATCATAATTTTTCTCTTTAAATAGTCAATATTTTAAAGACCTTTAATAGGAAAAATGTGCTACATTTATTCACATATTTTTCATTCCTAAGGTTGTTCATTCACTTGTACCAATCCATATTTACATTTGGATCATTCTCTTTATACATGAAGGTCTGCCTAGTGATTGATTTTATATATTTTTTTATGTAATGTCTTGATTTTAGTTTTGTATTTGAATGTTATTTTCTGGGTAAGAAAATCATTAGTTGACAATTTATTTGTCAGTGCTTTAAAAATGTTGATCCATGTCTTCTGGCTTGCATTGTTTCTGATATTAAGTCAGTTTGCTCTTTATCTTTGTTCCTCTGTATATTATGTTTTTTCTCCCTCCTTTAGCTGCTGTTAAGATGTTCTCCTTTTCCTTAGTTTTAAGCCATTTGATTATAATGTGCCTTGGTCTGATTCTTTGCATATCTCTTATGCTTGGGGTTTGTTAAGTTTTTTGAATCTACAGGTTTATAGTTTTCATCAAATTCAGGAATAAAAAAGAGCCATTATATTTTTCTGCTCCTTTTTTTGAAATTATTTAAATTCAGAAATACAAAATATCTTGGAAGAAAACAAAACAAACACAAAACATATAGGCAAATTTTTACTTCATGAACTTCTTAAATCCTCACTTGTTTACTAATTCCCAAGATGAAAAACTTGTAAAGGAGTGTTCAGCCACCAACAATGATGTTATTGATAGGGATATAGATCAATTTCACAAAAAAAGCCAATGATTCCCATTATAGCACATTATATTGCTGTTGCCATGGCAATCTTCTGGAATTCTTTTCTGTCAGGTTTAGTAGATTTATTAACCAACTGAATTTAATCCTTCGCAAACTGCCAATTTGGCTCAATGAACTACATTACCTAATCCTTGATGCCTACCTGCTGATGCCTCAAATTCCAGGAACAGATAGCACTGTTTCTCCTTTCTTTGTGGATTCTAACTACACAAGTACAGATTTCTTTGTTTTCCCATGAGTTACTAATGCTCTATCTTTTAATTTATTTTTTCTCTATGTGTTTCATTTTGAGTTGTTTCTAATATATTTTTTCAAGGTTGTTTTTCTTTTGCAAATTGTTCTAAGTAATTAATGCCCTATTATAAGGTTTTCTATTTTGGTATTAAGAATAGCCAATAGCCTCAGCCTTAAGTAAACCTTGGTGGATGATACGCCTACAACTTTCATGGGTTTCTTTCTCCAGTTTTAGACAGTGTACTAACACACATGCACTAATGAGTACTCTGCTGACTACATCATGACAAGTACTTTGGGATTATTCTGGAATGTCTTATAGTCTCCTGTACTTTACCATGGTCTAGAAATGTTCTTTAGGCTGTAGGGTAGGACAATTGTTGGACTTACCTTGCTTGTTTCTTGTCCCTTAGATATCACTGTCCTTTGTATTCTGATGTCAAAAAATTTAAGAACTGTTGTTTCATATATCTTGCTCAGCTTTTAGTTGTTTTACTAGATTGTTAAATTGGTCCCTGAGACTTCTCTTGGCTGTAAGTGAAAGTGGGACATCATATATATTTTTAATATTAGTACTTTTTAGTCCTTGGAAAATCTTATATTACTTTTCAAAGCTGTTTCATAAACTAATTATTTCCAAGTTCTAGCTGTTAATGCTATGTGTACTCATCAAAAATAAATGAATAATATGGTATTGTACAATTAAAATCTTGTCAGGAGGATATATCTCATGTTAAATGTTCTTACACACACACACACACACACACACACACAAATAAGTGGAGCCAGAGACTTTTTGGTGGTGTTAGATGTATTTACTACTTTCATCGTAGTGATGGTATCATGAGTATATGCATATGTTCAATAGCATCAAAATGTATATACTAAGTATGTAAATTTTTTTGTATTAACTATACCGCAATAAAGCTACAAAAATAATAAATGTATTTTATTGTTTCCTAGAAACTCAGTGATAGTTTAACCATTCCATCTTTGAATTTTCTCAATAAACATATGGCTTTATGTTTTATTATTGTATATAATACTTTTGTACACTTATTATATTAAAATATTTTCCTTAATAAAGCATATACTAAAACATATTATTTAGAAATTCCTTAGAGATGTATCATTTTTAGAAAAATAAGAGTAGAAAAGACCCACTATTAACTTTCAAATATATAAAAATGTACTGTTTCAATAAGAAGTCATTGAACATTTGCTTTTACCAGCATTATATTGCCCACTGTAGGACATATATAAGACATTTTGAAAAGAATGTATTTGTCTCAGAAATCTTATAATAATGTTGGAAATGTAAGATTAGGATAATATTTAAGGAACAGTTGTACTCTGAACAAGTGATAGCCTAGCTATCATTAGGGCATTGCATAGTGATTTGATGTGCTGATAGTTTTTTTTTTTAATTTTAAAGTTAAAAAATTAGTTAAAGATTAGCTTTATATTAAATATAAGCTACTATTTGAAAGTTCTGCAAAATTTTATTATTTAATTTTTATTACAACACAATGTAGTAGATTTTTTTTTCATATATTTTTTTAAATTTTTATTTATTTATGATAGTTACAGAGAGAGAGAGAGGCAGAGACACAGGCAGAGGGAGAAGCAGGCTCCATGCACCGGGAGCCCGATGTGGGACTCGATCCTGGGTCTCCGGGATCGCGCCCTGGGCCAAAGGCAGACGCCAAACCACTGTGCCACCCAGGGATCCCTGTAGTAGATTTTTGTAGTATCCCTAGAAGGTGAAACTATAGCACACAGGGGATATATAATTTGTTCAAGACAATACAAGCAATAAAATTGTATAGTAAGTTGAAACAAAACTGTTATATGCTTATATATCCTTAATTCTTCATTACTTTAGTTGTCCAATTTTGTTCCCTGTTGAAAAATGATTAAAATAATAAAATAGCTTATTAATGATCAATAAATCTTACATATATATCAGAACCTATTAACATTCTAACCATTATGTAGAGAAAAAATATTTGATAGATTTTTCTAAATATCATGGTATTTAAAGTTGTACTTTTTTTACAGTCTATTTTTTAAAATTTATTGAGGTATAATTGGCATACAATATTATATTAGTGTCAAGTATACAACATAGTGATTTACATTTGTACACCTTAGGAAATGGTAACTATAATAGGTCCAGTTACCATCTGCCATCTTGCAAGTTAATGCAGTGTTATACTGTGTTCCCATGCTGTACATTACATTTAAATGATTATTTTATAGCTGAAAGATTCTACTATTTAATTCCCTATTTCTACCCCTACCTATTCACCTATTTCTTCACCTATTTCTACCCCTACCCCTGACAAAGACCAATCTGTTCTCTATATTTATGAGTCTGGATTTTGTTTTCTTTGTTTTGTTTTTTAAAATCCACACATAAGTGAAATCATGAGGTATTTGTATTTCTCTATCTTCCTTACCTCACTTAGCATAATACCCTCAGGGTCCATCTATGTTATCACAAATGGCAAAATATTCTTTCTTATGGCTTAGTGGTATTCCATTGTGTGTGTGTGTGTGTGTACATGTCTGTGTATGTACATATACACACCACATTTTCTTTTTTTTTTTTTTTTTTTTTTCACACCACATTTTCTTTATCCATTCATCCAACCTTGGATGCTGATGTTTCCATATCATGCCTATTGTAAATAATGTTTCAGTGAACATAAGAGTGTATATATCTTTTCAAATTAGTATCTCTGTTTTCCTTTGATAAATACTAAGTAGTGAAATTGCTAGATCATATGGTAGTTGTATTTTTAATTTTTTGAGGAAACATTATACTGTTTTCCATAGTGGTTTGCACCAGTTTACATTTTCACCAATTGTTCATAAAGCTTCCCTTTTCCCATACATCTTCACCAACACTTCTTTCTTGTCTTTAGCTGTTCTGACAAGTGTGAGGTGATAATCTCATTGTGGATTTGATTTGCATTTCCCTGATGATTAGTGATGCTGCCTATATTTTCATGTGCCTGTTTGCCATCTATATGTTTTTGGAAAAATGTTTAGACCATCTGCCTATTTGTGATCAGATTTTTTTGATATTGAGTTATATAAGTTCTTTATGTATGTTGGATATTAACCCCTTATCAGATATATGATTTTCTAATATCTTCTCCCATTCAGTAGGTTGCCATTTCATTTTGTTGATGATTGCCTTTATTGTGCAGAAGCTATTTAATTTAATGTGTTCCCATTTGTTTAATTTTGCTTTTGTCTCCCTCGTCTTTGGTGTCAGATCAAAAAAAGTATTGCTAAGACTGATATCAAGTAGCTTACCACCTCTACTTTCTTCTAGAAGTTTTAGAACTTTGGGTTTTATATTCAAGTTTTTAATCCACTTTAGTTAATTTTTGTACACTTTAGTTAATTTTTGCTTATGATGTAAGATAGTGTCTGAGTGCCATTCTTTTGCATGTAGTTGTTAGTACCATTTATTGAATACCATTTATTGAAGAGACTTTTAAGAAGAGTCCTTCATCCATTACATATTCATGCCTATTTTGTTGTATATTAATTGACCACACATAGGTGAATTTATATCTGTGCTCTTTATTCTAAATGCACATAGGTGCATTTATTATCTGTGTGTCTATTTCTGTTCTTATGCCAGTACCATATTGTTTTGATTATATATATAGTATAGTTTGAAATCAGGGACCATGATACCTCTAGCTTTGTTCCTCTGTCTCAGGATTGTTCTGGGTCGTTTTGGGTCCTTTGTGGTTGTATACAAAATAGAGAGTTGTTGTTTTAGTTCTGTGAAAAAGTGTCATTGGAATTTTTGATAGAGATTTCATTGAATTTGTTGATTACTACGGATAGTATAGAAATTTTTCAATACTAATTTTTTAATAATAAATTTATTTTTTATTTATTTTATTTTTTAATAAATTAATTTTTTATGGTGTTCAATTTACCAACATAGAATAACACCCATGCTCATCCCTTCAAGTGCCCCCCTCAGTGCCCGTCACCCATTCACCCCCAACCCCCGCCCTCCTCCCCTTCTACCACCCCTAGTTCGTTTCTCAGAATTAGGAGTCTTTATGTTCTGTCTCCCTTTCTGATATTTCCCACACATTTCTTCTCCCTTCCCTTCTATTCCCTTTCACTATTCTTTATATTCCCCAAATGAATGAGAACATACACTGTCCTTCTCCGATTGACTTACTTCACTCAGCATAATACCCTCCAGTTCCATCCACGTTGAAGCAAATGGTGGGTATTTGTCGTTTCTAATGGCTGAGTAATATTCCATTGTATACATAAACCACATCTTCTTAATCCATTCATCTTTCGATGGACACCGAGGCTCCTACCACACTTTGGCTCTTGTGGACATTGCTGCTAGAAACATCGGGGTGCAGGTGTCCCGGCGTTTCATTGCATCTGTATCTTTGGCGTAAATCCCCAAGAGTGCAATTGCTGGGTCGCAGGGCAGGTCTATTTTTAACTCTTTGAGGAACCTCCACACAGTTTTCCAGAGTGGCTGCACCAGTTCACATTCCCACCAACAGTGTAAGAGGGTTCCTTCCCTTTTCTCCTCATCCTCCCCAACATTTGTGGTTTCCTGCCTTGTTAATTTTCCCCATTCTCACTGGTGTGAGGTGGTATCTCATTGTGGTTTTGATTTGTATTTCCCTGATGGCAAGTGATGCAGAGCATTTTCTCATGTGCATGTTGGCCATGTCTATGTCTTCCTCTATGAGATTTCTGTTCATGTCTTTTGCAAATTTCATGATTGGATTGTTTGTTTCTTTGCTGTTGAGTTTAAGAAGTTCTTTATAGATCTTGGAAACTAGCCCTTTATCTGATACGTCATTTGCAAATATCTTCTCCCATTCTGTATGTTGTCTTTTAGTTTTGTTGACTGTATCCTGTGCAAAAGCTTCTTATCTTGATGAAGTCCATTTCATTTTTCAAAAATAGTTCATTTTTGCTTTTGTTTCTTTTGCATTCATGGATGTATCTGGCAAGAAGTTACTGTGGCCGAGTTCAAAAAGGGTGTTGCCTGTGTTCTCCTCTAGGATTTTGATGGAATCTTGTCTCACATTTAGATCTTTCATCCATTTTGAGTTTATCTTTGTGTATGGTGCAAGAGAGTGGTCTAGTTTCATTCTTCTGCATGTGGATGTCCAATTTTCCCAGCACCATTTATTGAAGAGACTGTCTTTCTTCCAGTGGAGAGTCCTTTCTGCTTTATCGAATATTAGTTGACCATAAAGTTGAGGGTCCACTTCTGGGTTCTCTATTCTGTTCCATTGATCTATGTGTCTGTTTTTGTGCCAGTACCACACTGTCTTGATGACCACAGCTTTGTAGTACAACCTGAGATCTGGCATTGTGATGCCCCCAGATATGGTTTTCTTTTTTAAAATTCCCCTGGCTATTCGGGGTCTTTTCTGATTCCACACATCTTTTTTTTCCCACACAAATCTTAAAATAATTTGTTCGAACTGTCTGAAGAAAGTCCACAGTATTTTGATAGGGATTGCATTAAACGTGTAAATTGCCCTGGGTAACGTTGACATTTTCACAATATTAATTCTGCCAATCCATGGGCATGGAATATTTTTCCATCTCTTTGTGTCTTCCTAAATTTCTTTCAGAAGTGTTCTATAGTTTTTAGGGTATAGATCCTTTACCTCTTTGGTTAGGTTTATTCCTAGGTATCTTAGCTTTTGGGTGCAATTGTAAATGGGATTGACTCCTTAATTTCTCTTTCTTCAGTCTCATTGTTCGTGTATAGAAATGCCACTGACTTCTGGGCATTGATTTTGTATCCTGCCACACTGCCAAATTGCTGTATGAGATCTAGCAATCTTGGGGTGGAGTCTTTTGGGTTTTCTATGTAGAATATCATGTCATCTGTGAAGGGGGAGAGTTTGACTTCTTCTTTGCCAATTTGAATGCCTTTAATGTCTTTTTGTTGTCTGATTGCTGAGGCTAGGACTTCCAGTACTATGTTGAATAGCAGTGGTGAGAGTGGACATCCCTGTCTTGTTCCTGATCTTAGGGGAAAGGCTCCCAGTGCTTCCCCATTGAGAATGATATTTGCTGTGGGCTTTTCGTAGATGGCTTTTAAGATGTTGAGGAATGTTGCCTCTATCCCTACACTCTGAAGAGTTTTGATCAGGAATGGATGCTGTATTTTGTCAAATGCTTTCTCTGCATCTAATGAGAGGATCATATCATATGGTTCTTGGTTTTTCTCTTGTTGATATGATGAATCACATTGATTGTTTTAAGAGTGTTGAATCATCCTTGTGTCCTGGGGATAAATCCTACTTGGTCATGGTGAATAATTTTCTTAATGTATTGTTGGATCCTATTGGCTAGTATCTTGTTGAGAATTTTTGCATCCATGTTCATCAGGGATATTGGTCTGTAATTCTCCTTTTTGGTGGGATCTTTGTCTGGTTTTGGAATTAAGTTGATGCTGGCCTCATAGAACGAATTTGGAAGTACTCCATCTCTTTCTATCTTTCCAAACAGCTTTAGGAGAATAGGTATGGTTTCTTCTTTAAAGGTTTGATAGAATTCCCCTGGGAAGCCATCTGGCCCTGGACTTTTTTGTCTTGCGAGGTTTTTGATGACTGCTTCAATTTCCTCCCTGGTTATTGGCCTGTTCAGGTTTTCTATTTCTTCCTGTTCCAGTTTTGGTACTTTGTGGCTTTCAAACAATGCGTCCATTTCTTCTAGATTGCCTAATTTATTGGCGTATAGCTGTTCATAATGTGTTTTTAAAATCGTTTGTATTTCCTTGGTGTTGGTAGTGATCTCTCCTTTCTCAGTCATGATTTTATTAATTTGAGTCTTCTCTCTCTTCTTTTTAATAAGGCTGGCTAATGGTTAATCTATCTCATTAATTCTCTCAAAGAACCAACTCCTGGTTTTGTTGATCTGTTCCACAGTCTTCTGCTCTCGATTTCGTTGAGTTCTGCTCGAATCTTAATTAACTCTGTTCTTCTGCTGAGTGTAGGATCTATTTGCTGTTTTTTCTCTAGCTCCTTTTTGTGTAAGGTTAGCTTTTGTATTTGAGTTCTTTCCAGTTTTTGAATGGCTGCTTGAATTTGATGTATTTCCCCCTCAGGACTGCTTTTGCTGTATCCCAAAGATTTTGAACGGTTGTATCTTCATTCTCTTTAGTTTCCATGAATCTTTTTAATTCTTCCTTAATTTCCTGGTTGACCCTTTCATCTTTTAGCAGGATGGTCCTTAACCTCCACGTGTTTGAAGTCCTTCCAAACTTCTTGTTGTGATTTAGTTCTAATTTCAAGGCATTATGGTCTGAGAATATGCAGGGGACGATCCCAATCTTTTGGTATTGGTTCAGACCCGATTTGTGACCCAGTATGTGGTCTAGTCTGTAGAAAGTTCCATGTGCACTTGAGAGGAATGTGTATTCAGTTGAGTTTGGATGTAAAGTTCTGTAGATATCTGTGAAATCCATCTGGTCCCGTGTATCATTTAAAGCTCTCGTTTTTTTGGAGATGTTGTGTTTAGAAGACCTATGGAGTATAGAAAGCAGTAGATTGAAGTCACCAAGTATAAGTGTAATATTATCTAATTATGTCTTAACTTTCATTATTAATTGATTGATATATTTGGCAGCTCCCACATTCGGGGCATATATATTGAGGATTGTTAAGTCCTCTTGTTGGATAGATCCTTTAAGTATGATATAGTGTCCCTCTTCATCTCTCACTACAGTCTTCGAGATAAATTTTAGTTTATCTGATATAAGGATGGCTACCCCTGCTTTCTTTTGAGGACCATTTGAATGGTACATGGTTCTCCAACCTTTTATGTTCAGGCTGTAGGTGTCCTTCTGTCTAAAATGAGTCTCCTGTAGACAGCAAATAGATGGGTCCTGCTTTTTTATCCAGTCTGAAACCCTGCGCCTTTTGATGGGGTCATTAAGCCCGTTCATGTTCAGAGTTACTATTGAAAGATATTAGTTTAGTGTCATCATGATATCTATTCAGTCCTTGTTTTTTGTGGAGTGTTCCACTGGACTTCTTATTAAAGGGGAATTTTAAGAGTCCCCCTTAAAATTTCTTGCAGAGCTGGTTTGGAGGTCACATATTCTTTCATTTCCTGCCTGTCTTGGAAGCTCTTTATTTCTCCTTCCATTCTGAATGAGAGCCTTGCTGAATAAAGTATTCTTGGTTGCATGTTTTTCTCATTTAGGACCCTGAATATATCCTGCCAGCCCTTTCTGGCCTGCCAGGTCTCTGTGGAGAGGTCTGCTGTTACCCTAATACTAGTCCCCATAAAAGTCAGGGATTTCTTGTCTCTTGTTGCTTTAAGGATCTTCTCTTTATCTTTGGCATTTGCAAGCTTAACTATTAAAAGTCGAGGTGTTGAACGGTTTTTATTGATTTTAGGGGGATCTCTCTATTTCCTGGATCTGAATGCCTGTTTCCCTTCCCAGATTAGGAAAATTTTCAGCTATGATTTATTCAAATACATATTCTGGACCTCTGTCCCTTTTGGCGCCTTGGGGAACCCCAATTAAATGTAGGTTTTTCTTCCTCAGGCTGTCATTTTTTCCCTTAATCTGTCCTCATGGTCTTTTAATTATTTGTCTGTTTTTTTCCTCAGTTTCCCTCTTTGCCATCAACTTGTCTTCTATGTCACTCACTAGTTCTTCCACCTTGTTAACCCTTGTCGTTAGGACTTCTAGTTTAGATTGCATCTCATTCAATTCATGTTTAATTTCTGCCTGATGAGATCTAAATTCTGCAGTCATGAAGTCTCTTGAGTCCTGTATGCTTTTTTCTAGAGCCACCTGTAGCTGTATAATAGTGCTTCTGAATTGGCTTTCTGACATTGAATTGTAATCCATATTTTGAACTCTGTGGGAGAGAGGACTGTTTCTGATTCTTCCTTTTGAGGTAAGGTTTTCCTTCTAGTCATTTTGCTCAGTGCAGAGTGGCCAAAAACAAGTTGTATTGGGAAAAGGAGAAAAAGAGAGGAGAGAAAGACAGAAAGAAAAGAGAAAAAGAAAAAAGAAGAAAAAAAGAAAAAAAAAGAGTAGAAAAAGAGAAAGAAAAAAAGGGTGGGGAAGCAAACGGACATCAAAAAGCAAAAAACGAACAAACAAAAAACAAAACAAACCACGGGGGAGTATCTTCCGATTCTGTATACTTTAAGTCCCTTGACTTCCCCTGGAACTTGTCCGTCTAGCTGGTCTTCTGGGGGAGGGGCCTGCTGTGCTGATTTTCAGGTGTTAGCACTTGGGGGAGCTGCTGTGTCCCTGCCTGGTGGAGGGCTCAGTGGGGGTTGTTTACCCCGTGAGGCCCCAGGAGGAACAACCACAGTGGCAGGGCCAGCTCTGGAGCCCTGGAGTCAGCCCCCGCAGTAGCTCCGGAGCTCTCCGTCTGCAGGGCCTGGAGGCTCGGGGCGGGGCCGCTGATCTGCTCAGCTGGGGCAGGAGCGTCCTCGCTGTCCTGGGCCCTCCCGGCCTCTGCCTGTGCCGGGGGAGGCAGGATCCTGGGCTGTTTCCCGGCGCCCTGTGCTCCGGAGCCTGTGCTGCTGGATTCACGCTCCTGCTCCGCAGCCCCGTCCGCGGAGCCGTCCCCGAGCCCCCTCCGCGGAGCCGTCCCCGAGCCCCCTCCGCGGAGCCACCCCCGAGCCCCCCGAGCTGCTCCCGCCCCGCAGCCCCCTCCGCGGAGCCGCCCCCGAGCCCCCCCGAGCTGCTCCGGGTCCCGCCGTGCGCTGCAGCCCTTAGGGAGCTCGGCCGCGGGGTGTGGGGCTCTCCCGGGGCGCAGGTGTCTGTTAGTGTCCCCGGGAGCCCGAGGGCATCCCCGCCCTCCTGGGTCCTGCTCCACCTCCCCACGAGCCCCTTTCCCCCGGGAAGGTCGGTGCAGCTCCTGCGTCTCCGGGACGGGGCTCTCCTGTCCTGGGGACCCTCGCCCCGGCCTCAGCCCGGCTCCTCGCGGGGCCTCTCCCCCTTGGAGGCCTTTTGTTTCTTTATTTCTTTTTCCCCGTCTTCTTACCTGATAGCGCGAACTCTTCTCGCTGTAGCATTCCAGTTGGTCTCTCTTTAAATCTCAGGCCGAATTCATAGATTTTCAGGATAATTTGAAGGTTATCTAGGTAATTTGGTGGGGACAGGTGACTTGGGGACCCTACTCTTCTGCCATCCCGCCCCTCCCCCCTCAATACTAATTATTCCAATTATTGATCATGGAATATCTTACCATTTACCTGTGTCTTCAGTTTCTTTTTTTTTTTTTATTTTTCAATTAAATTTATTTATTCATGAGACACACACAGAGAGAGAGAGAGGCAGACAAGGCAGACAGGCAGACAGACACAAGCAGAGGGAGAAGCAGGCTCCGTGCAGGAAGCCTAACGCGGGACTCCATCCCGGGTCTCCAGGATCATGCTCTGGGCTGAAGGCAGCGCTGAACCGCTGAGCCACCCAGGCTGCCCTGTGTCTTCAGTTTCTGTCATCAATGTAAAAATTTCCAGTGTATAGTCCTTTTACCTCTTTGGTTAAATTCATCCCTTGATACTTTTTTTTTTTTTTTTTGATGCAATTGTACATGGGATTTTTCATGATTTATTTTTCTACCACTTCATTATTGATGTATAGAAATGCAACACATTTTTGTATATTAGTTTTATATTCTGCACCTTCACTGAACTCATTTATTAGTTATAATAGTGGAGTAGTTTTGGTGGAGTCTTTAGGATTTTCTATATATAGTATAATCCATCTGCAAATAGTGACAATTTTACTTTTTTCTTTCTAATGTGTCTGCCTTTTTTTTTAATTTTTTAAAATTTATTTATGATAGTCACCGAGAGAGAGAGAGAGAGGCAGAGACATAGGCAGAGGGAGAAGCAGGCTCCATGCACCGGGAGCCCGACATGGGACTCGATCCCGGGTCTCCAGGATCGCACCCTGGGCCAAAGGCAGGCGCCAAACCGCTCTGCCACCCAGGGATCCCTGTGTCTGCCTTTTATTTGTCTTTCTTCTTGTCTGATTGCTGTGGTCAGGACTTCCAACACTATGTTGAACAAAAGTGTGGAAAGTATGCATCCTTGTCTTGTTCTTAGAAAAGCTTTCAGCTTTACACTATTGAATAAGATATTAGCTATGGATTGCCATTTATGGCCTTTATTCTGTTAGCTATAGTAAATCTATACCCACTGTGTTGAGGGTTTTTATCATAAATTGATGTTGAATTTTTTAAAAGCTTCTTTTGCATCTATTAAGATTATATGATTATTATCTGTCATTTGGTCCATGTTGTGTGTCATGTTGATTGATTTGTAGATGTTGAGCCATAAATTCCACTTGGTCATAACATGTGATTCTTTTAATGTGTTTTTTTTTTTTTTTTTTTTTTTAATTTTTATTTATTTATGATAGTCACACAGAGAGAAAGAGAGAGAGGCAGAGACACAGGCAGAGGGAGAAGCAGGCTCCACGCACCAGGAGCCCGATGTGGGATTTGATCCCGGGTCTCCAGGATCGCGCCCTGGGCCAAAGGCAGGCGCCAAACCGCTGCGCCACCCAGGGATCCCTTTTAATGTGTTTTTAAAATTTGTTTTGCTTTTATTTTGTTGAGGAGATTAATCTATGTTCATCAGGTACTTTGACCTGTAATTTACTTTTTCTGTATATTGTCCTTGACTGGTTTTGGTATTGAGGTAATGCTGGCCTCAGAAATGTGTTTGAAGCTTTTCCTCCTCTTTAGGTTTTTGGAAGATTTTGAGAAAAAAAAATAGATATTATATTTTCTTTGAGTATCTGGTAGAATTCAACTGTGAAGGTATATCCTTCTGGACTTTTGTATGTTGGGAAGCTTTTTATTACTGATTCAATCTCCTTACTAGTAATTGGTCTATCAAATTTCTTATTTCATCAAGATTCAGTCTTGGAAGATGGTAAATTTTTAGGAATTTATTGATTTCTTCTGGGTTGTCCAATTTCTTGGCATTTAAATGTTCATAATATTCTCTTATGATCCTTTATACTTCTGTGGTGTTAGTTGTAACTTCTCATTCATTTCTGACTTTGCTCTCCCTCTCTCTGGTTTTTGGTGAGTCTAGCTAAAGCTTTGTCAATTTTTATCTTCAAATTATCAGCTGTTAGGTTTATTGATCTGAATTGTCTGTTTAGTCTTTATTTTATTTATTTCCACTCATTAAAATTGTATTCTTAAAAGTAATATATGGGATCCCTGGGTGGCTCAGCAGTTTAGCGCCTGCCTTTGGCCCAGGGCGCGATCCTGGAGACCCAGGATCGAATCCCACATTGGGCTCCCGGTGCATGGAGCCTGCTTCTCCCTCTCCCTCTGCCTATGTCTCTGCCTCTCTCTCTCTCTCTCTATCATAAATAAATAAAAATTTAAAAAAAAGTAATATATATATATATATATATAGTCACAACATGTAGCCAAATATGGACATATAAAATTTGCTATTGTAGAATGATGTAATCTTAAGTTAGAATTATTAACAAAGTCAATCAACAGAGTTCCTTGATTAATGACAATTGTTTTTTAGTATCCAGTTTATAAGGTTGATCAAGTTGATAAAATATATAATTTGTGAGGGTTGGGTCATCAAAATCTACTAAATGAAATGTGATCATTTCAAACTGTCTTAAATGGGTAAGGGGGGAATCTGCAAATACAGGGATGGCTAAACTATTCAATTTGTCTGACATATAGAGAGAGTGACACAGAGACAGGGAGAGAGTGTGTGTTTATGTTTAATATTGTTAGATGTGTGAAGATGTACTTAAATCTTTTAAACTTGGAAGAGTATTTTTGTCATGAGGCAGCAACTCTGAACTGGAAAAATTCTAGCATTAAAAAAACTATCAATGTTACACTTTGCTAATGCAACACTTATTTTCTCATATGCAAGATACTTAAGGTCTCAGTGGTTAACCCATCCTAGAATCACTGAGAGAGTAGTAATCTGAATCTAATATCAAGTTATTTAGTTTAGAACAAACAGACAGACACATCTTTGCAGTTTTAAAGATACAGTTTCCAATGACCCAGTTTTTGGCATATTACTGTCATGGTTCACTCTAGGTTTCTAAATACTGTTTCTGTGCTTACTGAGCCAGAGACAGCATGCTCGATTGTGTCAGTTTATACTTGAATACCTTCAATATGTGAATTCATGCATTCTACTCACCATTTATCACTCTAACCCTCTAGGGCAGATGAATACAAACACACAGATTTATTTGGATTTTCCTAAAGTGTCATAAATACCCTGGGCTATATTTTGGTTTTAATAGAATTTATAATTTAAAAAAGATAAATACCTTAAATTCCTTTTCTGACAACAACTTATAATTTTAAGATAAAATTTGAATTCATTTATTTATGTAGAATACATATACATCACAAATATGTACATATATGCACACACACATACGTACATATTATAAATTTGTTCTTGGATAAGAGTTACATCTTTTAAAGGAAAATACCAGTCCTGAAAAATAGTACATGCTTAGGAAATACCTATAGACTTAATGACTGCATATGTAAATGAAGAAACTATCTGTAAAATCAATCAAAGCAACATTTAGAAAATTAATTGCATCTCATCCAATATCACAGTTATAATATTGTTCACTACATAATTTCTATTACAATATCTTTGGTTTTCTTAACAATTGAGCTTTCATTTTTCAGTTCCCTTTTCCTGCCCAAGCTAAACATATGGTTGAATTCTAAAATGTAAATTTGGAGTGTACTACCATGAAAGCTTTTTAGTCTGCCTATTTGGAAGTAGTCAGTGTGGAAATTCCTTCAGGTTTTCAGATTTTGCATGTTCCCTTGATGGCTACTGGGAACAAGTTCCTTTGCATGTGAGTTGCCAAAGAAAAAATATGGAAATAATTTTGATGAGCATGCAATGATCATACTTCTGTGACATTCTTAAGTAGATGGCTTGCCTTGGACACATTCTTATTGTGTCTTTCTTACCCCTTTTTGACACTATCATAGTCTTCATTCCATTCTTTTTTTTTTTTCAACCCATTCTTGTAGGCATTTTTCTCCTTTCTTCCCCCTCTACCTCAACCAATGTGTTGTTCCAAATTTGAACTCCATTTTCTGTTTACTTTTCCCTAATTGAAATCTTTTCTAATAGTGATAATTCTGTATGGGAGTACTCACAGGAGTGCTTTGGAAGACAAAAATCCAATTTTAGGGCCCATAAGGGACATCTCAAAGGCAAACCAAGATTTGTCAACTTCCTTTGTTGAGCTGACCTGCGTAAGATTGTAACTGCTTGTATGAGACACATCACTTTATCAAAATGCTCAGTGTGGAGTCTGCCTGGGGGTTAGTCCCAGGACTCTGGGACCATGACCCCAGCCAAAAGCAGACTTAACAGCTGGGCCACCGCACCCCAGACCTTCTCTAACTTTAGTTGTTGAATGATAACATAGGTTAATTGACCAATAGGAACAAAATACATTAGGTGAAAAATAAGTAGTATAAATTAATCAGTTATGGGAGAGAGATTGCTGTGGGCTGCAGTGGCTGGAAGTATGGTAGGGTGGAGTTGAGGCTTGAAAGATAAAAGAGGGCAATTTATGTTTTGTTGGAGCAAGCTAGTATACTTTTCAGATAAATATATATATCAAAGTATTTTATTAATTCAGTTTTAAGAATAATCAATAGGAATCTGATTCTTTCTGAACTTTGTGATTAGTCCTAGCTTAAAATTTTCTATTAGATATTGAGTGTTATTATTATTACAATTATTTTGAGTCGTATTTTCCCTTATTCTTAATTTTCTTATTTGTTTTCCAAAAGTTAATAATAATTCTTGTCAAAAATATATCCATTCCCTAAGTTCCACTAAAATGTAGGATTAATATTAATTTGTTAGTGTGAAGGAAAAATAGATGGTCAGCATCCATGAGGAAGATGGAATAGGAGTAGAATGGGTAGGCTTTTTTTTAACATCCTTGTTGAAATATCTTTGACAGATAAAAGTTGTATATATTTATGATTTACAACTTGATATTTTGATATATATGATATATGCATTGTGTAATAATCACCACAATCAAGCTAATGAGCATATTTGTCACCTCCACATAGTTATCATTTTGTGTGTGTATGCTGAAAAGATTTAAGTCAACTTCTATCCTTTTCACAAATTTCAAAGTTACAATATCGTTCATTATCTTCACTGTGCTGTATATTAGGTCTCTAGAACTTACTGATCTTGTGTAACTGAAACATGTATTATTTGGCCAGTTTCTACCATTTTCCCTTCCTCCTGGCCTTTGTCACCACTGTCCTATTCTGTTTTTATGAATTTGACTGTTTTAGATTCTACATATAAATGAAGTCATGCAATGTTTGCCTTTCTGTGTTGCATATGTAGTTAGCATAATGCCCTCCAGCTACATACACGTTGTCACAAATGGCAGGATTTTGTTCTTTAGGATTGAATAATATTTTGTGATGTATTTCTTTATCCATCCATCTGTCAAAGGACATTTAGGTTGTTTCTATATCTTGATTATTGTAAACAGTGCTGCAGTGAGAATGGGAGAGCAGATATCTCTTTGCAATCCTGATTTCAGATCCTTTAGACATATACTCAAAAGTCAGATTGCTAAATTGACCATATGGTAGTTCCATTTTTAATTTCTTGAGGAACTTCCATATTGTTTTTATAATGGCCATACTAATTTCCACAAACATTGTACAAAGGGTCTCTTTTGTCTACATCTTTGTTAACACTTGATATCTTTTGTTCTTTGATAGTAGCCATCCTGACAGATGTGAGGATATAACTCATTGTGGTTTCTATGACTGTGTGTCAGTCACAATTTCTATGACTGTTAGTGACACTGAACACTTCTTCACGTACCTGTTAGCCATTTAAAGTTCTTTTATTTCAGAGATGACTATTTAGGCTCTTTGCCCACTTTTTAATTGGGTTATTTGTATTTTGGGTATTGAATTCTATGAGTTTTTTATATATTTTTTTTATTAACCCCTTATCATATATATGGTTCATAAAATTTTTCCATTGTGTAAATTCCTTTTCATTTTGTTGTTTGCTTTTCTGTTTCTTTAATCTTCCTATATAACTTCTTATATAATTTACTTGTCTTGCTTAAAGTGAATATCCTTTTTTATGATAATCACAGATATCAAATTTTATTTTACATAAGTTTGTATGACATTAGTTAATAGTTTTCTTGTGTCAGTATAGATTTCAGTATACAAAAACATTTCCACATTTTCTTTTCTAATAGGAAACATAGTCTTAACTATTGGTAAGACATTATGAAGAGCACCAGGGATATTGGGAAGTACATTTTCTTGACATGATGCCTATATTAGTTTCCTGTGGCTGCCATAACAAATAATCTCAAATGTGATGGCTTATAACAATGTAAGTGTATATTCTTTCACAGTGCTGGAGGCTTGGAGTCCAAAACCCAACTCCAGGATGGTTGTGTTCTTTATGGGGACCCTAGGAGGAAATCCATTCTTTGCCTCTTCTAGCTTCTGTTGGCTGCTCTGGCTTTCCTTAACTGTGGCTGCCTCTCCCTGATCTCTGTCTCTGTGGTCATATCTCTTCCCGTTCTTTTATCTATCTAAAATCTCTCTTTGATTATCACTTATAAAGACATTTATTACAGGATTTAAGGTCCACTTAGATAATCAAAGGTAATCTGTTCAGCTCTCTCAAGATTCTTTATTTAATTATACTTATAAAACTCTTTTTTCTAAATAATAAAACTCTTTTTTCTTATAATAACTCTTTTTTCTTTTCTTTTTTTGATCCCTATAACTTCCACAAGTTATAGGGATCAAAATAATAGACGTATTTTGAGGGCCACCACTCAATCTATACAGTTCTCCTTTCCTTCTTCTGAGCTTTCCTCAAATTCATAGTTTGATCTCTGTCTGTGCTTACTGCCCTAGCTAATTGTGCTCCCCCTCCTACCCCAGTGTAGCACTTAGGAAATTGTCAACTCTTAATTCGAAATCTTTACCAACTTTTAAGACTTATCATCTTATTTTTCTGATTTGGTATCCAATTCCTTGAATTCCTTATGCTCTTTATGCTGACAAAGCAAGGTTGACTGGTCTAAGTACAATAGAATTAGTTTTCCATGCACAGTTAAAGTTTTGAAGGCAGCAGGATGGGCTGCAGCTGTAAACTGTGAACACAAACATGGAAAACTAGAATTAATGCAGCTGTTACTAGATAAGTACACAGAATTTGTGGATTAATGAACTCAGAAGTCTTGAGAAAATTGTTTACAGTCTTTTTTTTTAAAGAGATTTTATTTATTTATTCATGAAAGTCAGAGAGAGAGAGAAAGAGAGGGAGAGAGAGAGAGAGAGGCAGAGGGAGAAGCAGGCTCCATGCAGGGAGCCTGATGTGGGACTCGATCCCAGGACTCCAGGATCATGCCCTGAGCTGAAGGCAGGCGCTAAACCGCTGAGCCACTCAGGGATCCGCCTGCTTACAGTCTTTTAATTTTTACATCTTTACCCTGTTCTATTTTTTTATTTTCTATGTTATATTTTTAAAACTTTTTTGATGTAGAGGAACATTACTCTTTTTGTTCTGGGCAGTTATGGGAAGAACTGTTAAAGGTATCTTGTGATTGCACTGGAGTGAGTGCTCATTTAATGTGGTGGTAATAGAGAATGGACATGAATGGTAAGCACTAATTAAAATATTCTCATATTCTTGCACTCTCTCCCAGGCCTAGACAGATACTGTTGAATTGGTGAAAGAGAAATAAGAATATAATTTTACTCCATTTAGTTATGCTAATTGTTCTAGATAGCACAATAGTTTTACACAAATGCACATTCCTTTAAGACAAGAGAGAAGTTCAGGTTAGGAAAGGATGTTTATGTTTTATCTGTGCTTGGTCTAGTCAGCCTATAGACTATTCTCAAATCATATCCCAGGGAAGATATTGTTACCCAATTCTGTCTTATCTTGGACTTTTCTTTGGCCAACAGGCTCTAAGGTGCATAATATAAGAATCATAATGGAAGAGAATATTTGTTAATTGACTATTTACATCTAATAGTTATAACTTAATATGCTATTTTACAAATTTAAATGTTTAGTTTATTATTAATGTGACTTCCTAAATTCTACATATCCTTGCTTTTGAAAATCTTTTTTTTTAGTTTTAAATAGTGAAATCTATGACATGCTAATTATCAAAATGCACTGCATCATGGATTGTGTTCTTACATGGAATGCTTTGACAAAGCACACTAAACACATCTACATATATTTATTGCTTAACTGGGATAGTCAGTCACAAATACAATCTTACACTACTCAAAGAATTTTAGTTTTATATGAGGTATCAGATAGTTTTTTGAGTTAAATTTCCTCTTCTCAAGTGGTCTAGGCATGTATTTTCAGGTTATTTTGTCAAGACTTAGTCAATTTTTATGTTGAAGAGAGGCACTAAACCTCTCCTTGCCAAATAAATATTACTGGGCTAGCCAAACTAGAATAAATCCTGGATAAGGGTCACCAACTACCAAATATAGGGAGTAGTCTGATTTCTGAATGAGGTTAACAACTTGGGGTCATTTGTCTTGAGAATAGGATCAGAGAGAAACAGATATAAAAAATATAATGTCTTGCCAAACCGAATATTTGGTTTGATGGAAGTCATATTTGAGATATTTGGGGGAGTGCTTTCAGGATCCTATAGGAACAGGATGATAACCACACAATAGAAAAAAATATGCTTTAGCATGTTTAGTAGAGTGTCCCTTATTGGGGTCACACCTAATGCTGCAAAGCTAAGCAAATTAGCTTACATATATTTGAAAAATTCCAAAAAAATGGAAAAACTGCATATGAGAATGTATAATTGCTAGTAAACTTTAGTCAAACTCTCTGATTTGCCTGTGAAGGAAGATTAAACTATGCAAATGACAAAACAAGAGTTTCTTCGTATACACTAACTCATAAATAGCTATTCATCTATTTATTTATTTATTTATTTATTTATTTATTTATTTATTTATTTGAGACACACACAGAGAGGCAGAGATATAGGCAGAGAGAGAAGCAGGCTCCTCACAGGGAGCCCGATGTGGGACTCGATCCCAGATGAGGATCGCACCCTGAGCGGAAGGCAGAAGCCCAACTGCTGAGCTGACCAGGTGTCCCTCATAAATACTTAGTATTCCCAAATTTGTTTTGTTTTTACCCATGTTATAATAGGATAAGGTAAATATGTGATAGGAAAATGAAAATTTACATATAGGCATAGAAAATTTTAACTAGCCATAATGACTATTGCCAGTGTTTTGATTCATTTTAATAATTGTTAACTGTTATTTATCAGTATTTATTATGTGCCAGATATTGCTCTAAGTGCTTTACACATGTTTTTTGCCATTCAGTCCACACAATGGCCTGAGTTAGATATTATTTATTCCATTATAGAGATTAATCCACGATACAGAGGGTTTTAGTATCTTCCTCAAAGTCACAAAGATAGTAACTATCACAATTGGGATTAGAACCCCCAGAAAATGATTTAGAGCAGGATACTAAAGCAGTGCTTCTACAGGCAAAGCACTGAGATGCCTTCTACAAACTACATAATGTTTCAGTCACTTACCTGAAAAAACTTCTGGTAATTAGAAAAAAAGTGTAGATAAAAATCATTTTGGATATATAGAACCTCTAGTAGTAATATATTTTATTATATACTGCATAAGAGAGAAACAAAATGTTATAGGAATTCCAGATAATAAAGATCACATCTATGTAAAATGTTCAAAGAAGACATCTGGAAGGATTAAAGGTTACAAATATATCCTGTATAATGAGTGTTTAGAAAGGTAGAGAAAAATTCAATTTTAGGCAAAGGCAGAGTACAGAACAAATCTAGTTGCATGAGGCCTAATGTGACATATATTGGAAAGCCACATTAGAATAGGAATGGAGGGCCTAAGATTCAAGCCAAAAATTCCAGACCCAGTTTTAGTAGGTGTTGAGATAATAGGATGATATGAAGAGCACCCTATGAAGAAGCAGAATAATGGTTAGGTTTATGAACTTTCGAGTCATATTGATTTGATCCAAATCTCAATTCTACTACATATTAGCTCTGATTTTACTTAAGCCATCTGTTATTATTATGCCTTCTGTTGCTTAGATGTAAACCCAGATTAATGAAAATATTTGCTTCCTTTGGTTATTATCTGAATTATATCAAAAACTTCATGTGGAAGTCTGAGCACAGTGATTGCCTTAAATTTACAAATTATCTGTTCTTTAAATAAACAGTTTTTGAAGGGCTATTATAAATACATCTTTGGATTATTACTAATTTTATTGTTACTATTACTATTATTTGATATAGCTAATGACTTTAGGAAATTCATGGCAAAGATATATAGGGTGGATGAAAAAGGAGAGAGAGAGAAGTGAAGAAACCAATTAGAAAGCAATTTCAGTAGTATAAAAAAAAAGAGGCCTATAAATAAATAGAGTATGATAGTGGGGAAAATAAAGAGTTAATGGGAATATTCAAATATTTATAGTTAAACATATTTTATTTATATATTTTTATTCATTATTTATAATAGGTTTGCTTCCAGAAGAGGTAAAAACATGACTTAGGACAATTAATAACATAGGAAAAAGGTCTACAAAAGTATTTGTGATGAAAAAGCATGAAGAAGTAGATTTTGGAGCATCAAACTTTACATACATGTTAGTGTATCATGTCTACCATATTAATTTTATGTGTTTGTGTGTTTGACCCGCATAATAGTACATGATAGCTTTCTAACATTTTCTGGACTTTGGTTTTTTTTTTTTTTTTTTTCATTTTCTGGACTTTGAATCAGGATTTGGAATTCCAAGAAAAGTGAGTATAGTGAAAACTGATGATGTAGATAGAGTAGTTAATAATAATGGTGATAGCTGTGAAAAAAGCTAGACTATGTTAATGGGATCTCATTAACACCCACACTGATTTGATGGACTTGCAGTCCATACATGTACACTTGACTCTATAAAAGATAAGCTGGTCAATTTGACAATCCAGGTGTTATACAATGCTATTAATGAAAACACTAATTTTAGAAAAATGTTTGTTTTTAATCATTTAAAAACTAAACAATGTGGACAGAATCAAATCACCTTTATCAACCTATTAGAACCACTTAGTAAAAAAGCATAGTGAATTTAATGTCTTGCTGTTGAGTATATTAGCACAAAAATTAAGGAAAGTTAAAAGAAAGGTACATCTCCCATAAGTCTCATGTTTTATATAAATTGAGTTTCTTACATTTTTTGGATGTATTCCCCGTCGTGTTAGGAAATATAATGAATCTTGCTTGCAGCTTTAAAATAACATTATTTCAATTTGTCTTTAAAAATCAGATTTATATTTATGTTTGAGGTTCATTTGTATTCTGTTCTTTCAAAAAATGATATGCAATACCTTACCAATTGCTCCCCCCCTTTCTTACACACACACACACATTTACACACACATACACAGACTTTCACAAAAAGGTTAATCTAAAAGGAATAACAAGCACAATAATCTTTGACATGATGGAAAAGTAAAATATGTTAACTTAATGAGTTGACATGGTCTGTGATTTAAGTTAGTATAGCATTATAAATCTCATTATAGCCAAAACAACAAAAGAAAAGGGGAAAGAAGAATCTTACATATATATGTGTGTGTGTGGCGTTATAATCTTACATATATATGTACATATATATGTACATATACACATATTTATATTAAAAATCAGGTTTCTTGGCATATGGAATCTTTCCTATTTTAAAAGGAAAATCTCACATGGGAATATTATAAGACATACAGTGTGTGATATAATTGACAGTATCTTGACTACAAAATATAGCAAACACAGAAGAAGAATTCATATGTCTTTTTGGGGAAGTTGGTAGGGATTGACCGAAGTAGACTATAAAAGAATAGTAGCCAGCTAAGCTCGTATGCTTGAATATATTCTTTTTATTGTGGTAAAAACAACATGAGATCTACCCTCACCACATTTTAAGTGTGCAGTACAATGTTGTTAACTGTAAGAAGAATGTTGTACAACAGAAATCTTTAACATTTTCATTTCACATGACTGAAACTCTCTAAACATTGAGAAGCAGCTCTCTATTTCTCTATCTCTCCAGCCCCTGGAAAGCACCATTCTACTTTCTGCTTTGATGAATTTGACTGCTTTAGATACTGTGTGTGGAATCATTCGAGTTTCCTTCCAAGATTGATTTATTTCATTTTGCTTGATACCCTCAATGTTTATCCATGTTGTAGCATGGGAGATGATTTTTCTTTTTCTGGTTGAATAATATTCTGTTGTATGTATATAGAATATTTTCTTTATCCGTTCATCTGTTGGAGGTCATTTAGGTCTTTTGTATATCTTGGTTATTGTAAATAATGCTACAGTGAACATAGGAGTATAGAAATTGCTTTGCGATCTTGATTTCAGTTCCTTTGGGCCTAAATCCAGAAGTGAGATTGGTGAATCATAGTTCCATTTTTAATTTTCTGAGGATACTTCATACTGTTTTACATAGTGCCTGCACAATTTTACATTCCTATTAATACTATATGAGGATTCTAAATTATCTACATTCTAGCCAATATTTGCTGTTTTCTGGTTGTTTTTATAATATCTATACTAACAGGTGTTTTTTATTTGCATTTCCCTGATGATTATATCCCTATCAAAGTCCATGGCATTTTTTACAGGAACAGAAAAAAATCCTAAAATTTGTATGGAACCACAAAGGACTTAAAATAGCCAAAACAATCCTGAGAAAAAAGATAAGGTTGGAGGCTCATAGTTCCTGATTTTAAAACATATTACAGAGTAGGATGAGTGGTGGTGTGATAAGACAGTTGATTAAGGAATATTTTTTCTTGAGGTCAGCCAGTTCTCATGAAAGACTGTTAATCAGTTTTCAGCATTGCTTTTATCAAAAGTGGGTGAAGGTTTAGGGGCCTGGAAAGGAAGAGAAACCTGATTAAAGTTTGGTCAAGTTAGTGTGCGTTTTGTCCAGATTGCTCAATTCAGCTAATCACTTAGGAGACAAAAAAAAGAATTTGGATAGCTTTTTTGGGTCAGTCTTTGTCATAAGTAAAATGAGGTTTACCTGAGTCTTATCTAAATTACATAGTGAAGGGCAGTTTTTTGAAGTCAGCCATTTCCCAACACAGAAAGGTTGGCAAATTTCTTAATTGTTGCTGTTCTTACCAGGATGATGATAGAGTTGACATTTTCACTGCCAAATGGAACTTTGCTGGCAAGTGCTGCAAATATCCTGTCTGGGAAATTTGCAGAGGCTGATTTTAGACGGTTTAGTTTCCTATTAATTCTTGTTTGTGTAGAAGACCAATGTGAGTCTGTGCCATAGCCTCACTTCAGCTCTTGGTGTAGATTGTCTGCTCCCCAGCAAGAGTCCCTCAGCCATAGTGAATTTCAAGTCAGAGGAGCAAATACACCAGAAAGAAAATGAAGGGTGCAAACCAGAAGAGCTGGCTGGGTGATCATGCTTATTTACTCTCTTAATTCATCACAACAAAAATGTTGGTGCTGGATCACCTTTTACTATGACCTTTCATGTCTGAGTTTTGGAGTGGTGAACAGCCTCGTTTTTTAAAAATTATTTTCCCTCAGTTTCATTGATATTAATTGACATATAACATTTTATTAGCTTAAGGTGTACAACATCATGTATGTATATATTGTAAAATTGTTACTACAATAAGTTTACAATAAGATCACTAAAAATAATGTTTTTTGTTCTACATATTGTTTAATACTTTGAAATACATCGAAAACATTAGATCCATCAAAAGCATATTCAGACACTCAGTAGGTTGTCAAAGTCTCAATTTTGTACAAGTCTTTCTCAAAACTCTTGGTGATTTTTGATAGGCACAGATGACTATTTCCAACTAACACTAAAACCAGAAAATAAAATCATATTATTGGAAGAATGGCATTTTAAAAAAATTACACACTGATGAAATAATGCATTGACTTTGCTCCTCATTGAAGGTAAATGTTTTCTCTTGTAGTAAAAGATGAATGTCCACCTATCACATTTATTAAAATTTTAAAGTTGAAGAAATCTTAGTGTTCGAAACAATACAACTCAAAGAAAACTTCCTTAGAATTAGTTACCAGTGTCACTATTTTCTTTTATAATTTATTTGCCTATGGTTTTCCTGAGGAAGAATATCATCATGGAGCTAAGAATTCTGATGCTCACGTATTATAATAACAGATCATGTTATTAAAGTTTTTTGACTCTATGTTCTCTTTCCAGTTTAAATTGATGAGATAGCAAATATATGGAAATTTATTCTGCCTGTTTGTCGCCTTCATCATATTCAAAGTTAAAAGATGCATTTGGATGGTGTGGGTAGGAGAGGATGGCAGGTGATCAGAATTAATTAGGAATGCACACACAGGAATAGAGTTAGAAGTACAAATTATAAGTATCTTCATTGGTGGTTTATGAAAAATGGAATGCCAGATTTCCTCAGTGCTTGTAATTTCTGTTCAATTTATGAGCCATTATACAGTATTCTGATCTGATAAATTTTTAGTGGATTTATCTTAAGGCTTTATTAAGCTGAATAACAAATGGGCACAGACTTTATTGAGATGGACAGTGTACTGAAGCCATTAGACTTCCAAGATGATTTAGAACCTGGATAGTGATTTCACTGGTTTATTGTGTTCACCTCCATTAAAGACAATTACTATGCCCTATTGAAGAAGTAGTGTGGGATAATTGCTGTAACACATGAAATTTGATTCTGAATTCCCAGTATGAAACCCTGTCTTGAAACAATTCCATGTTAGCATGAGATTGATGGAAAATTTATAGGAGATAGTCACTCTAAAGTCCTAAAAATGTATTTTGATACCTTGATGCCATTTTGATTATTTTTTAAATTATCAGCATTAATCTTTAAAAATCTAGAAAAAAAATATTCAAAATACTAATGAATGATTTATATTTTGCATAATTAACCATAAGTGCCCCTAATGAGTACAGTTGAATATAAAATCCAAAAATCTATCTAAAAATGACAGCAGAACTGATTAGAATGGAATAAGAAAATTAACTGGAGTAGCAGTTAATCAACTAGTATTGTCATTTTATATTTTGTCTTTTTGTTTACTTACCTTTCCCTACTAGACAATAAGCAACTTATAGGCAGACTCTGGGTCATGTACATGATTGCATCTCAGGTACTTAGCTTTTTTCCCTGACATATTAGCTCTATAAATATTTGATGAACCACTGTTTCTGAAGGTAATCAGTGGCTGGCTGAAACACTTATTTGTGAATGTCTTCAAAGAGGGTTGTGAGTGAAAGGTCTACTACATATGTTTTTATGTATCTTATTTATGACAATTATCTTGGTTAAAGAAGTCTTACATAATATAAATAATACTTCAATTTTCACAACTTTGAACAATTCTAGTTCTGTTTCCTGTGGTATATTGATGCTTTGTGCTATAACTCGCTACTCCTCAAGCCCAGCACAAAACTTTTTGAGTCATTTTCTCATAGCTATGAGCTTAACTCCATTCTTTATCACATGGAAATTAGTTTACAGTAACAACCTTAGAACTGATCTCTCTGCCTAAAGCAGAGTGTTTTACTTCACTCTCTTCTTGGTAATTGACGATGAATGATGGAGTCACTAGTGACATTTATTTTATTGAGTTATTATTTTTTCATTGTCATACTTTACACATTTGTCTTGATCAAGGTAAGTGGGATATGTTAAATAAATTTTGATTATGTCATTTCGTTCTTATCTATGAGCCCATTTCCTTCCCTTTGTATTTTTTTCTAATATTCAGATGTTTTTTAGAGAACACATCACAACTCTGTTTTCATGTTTAATATGTACCAGCATAAATATTCTAATTCTTTAAGTCTTTGATTAGAAAACAGACACTTGGTTGCTTTTATTTGGTCTGTATGTATGTATGCACCTGATGTCAAGACAAATTCATTTTTATTTTTTACAATTATATTGTGTATAAACTTAGATTATGGTTAATTATTCTTTGGTTTCTTCACAGGATGTTAAAGGTCGTATCATTTCTAACCTTTTCTTATGTTATTTTATGGCACATTTTTGGGGGATACTAGATCAAATTAATTTTAGAGTGCTGTAATAATACTATTTTTCTCAAACTAGGCATTTTATATTTTCCTAAATTTTGCACAGAAAAATAAAGGGGATGGAAGAGATTTTTTGTTTGTTTGTGTGTGAGATTGGCTTTCCTTGAGATCAACACTTCCTAGAATCTAAATTTTTAGTTATTCACAAACACGCCTCTTTAAAATAAATATTTTTATTTAAAACAATCCTAAAATGCTTGTGTATATTCCCTAGGAGCAGGTGGATTTATGAGGAAGATCCTTACCTAAGACAAATCTTAAAAAGTCTTTGAATATAGAAAAGGACTTTACTAAACTTGTTGGTTTCCAATAAGCATATTCTGGAAAGACTAATGAACTGTCAGGAACAATTCTCTTCATTAGTTATTAACTTGCCTGAAATCACTTAAGTTAGAGAGTTCTCTCATGGTAAATTAGTCACAAGAATTTAACCCTCCTCAGTGCTATGTAATTAGCAACAAGTGGGACAAATATTTTGAATAGAATGTTTATTGGATGTATAAATATTAATCAGGGTTTATTGTGTAACCAGGTCGGCAATTGCATTGATACATACTTGCATGTATCATTTGAGAGTTTGAGCAAAACTCATCTTCTAATGATCACTATTTAGAATGTCCATATTTAATTAGAGCATTCTTTCAGATACCCTTTGATTAGAAAACAGGACAACAGTTTTATATCCACAGAGCCTTTGTCTAGTTTCAGTTCATTTCAATGTGTGATCTGAGTCACAGACAAGTTTCTCTGGTAACAAAGTAAGTGGTGTCATTGTAGTTCTGAAATAGGAAGCTCAAAGGCTCTTTGGGACTAACAAGGTTTTAAATGATACATAGCATAAGAAGTAGTAAGGAGTCATATCTGAAATCCCATGACATGATATAATTCTCAAAAATTACCCTAAAAACTAAACAATGTTTGGGGCAAAAGTGGATATATTTTAAGCCTTGGTGTTACCATTTCCCCAAAAAGAAATAGGGGTTTGTATCCTAAGAATTCTCCTCCAAAAGGGCATTCTGGAACTTTTCAAAGTCAGTGAGAAGGATAATTCAGTTTCTTCAAATTCAGTGAATTCAAACATTTTTAAAAACATACTATTGCTTTCCTTCTACCAGATACCACTACTGGCTGATGTTCTTAGAATCTGAAACTTTAGTCATTCTCTAGCTTGCTTCTTTCAGATAAATATTTTTTTTTTATTCATACCTATTTTAAAGGATTGTATATATTCACTAGGGCCAGGCAGATTTTATGAGGAGGATCTTTCCTTAAGATAAATTATAGTGAACAAGGTAGATGTATTCAACTTGTGGCAGAAGCCAGCCAGAAATCAGAGTGATTAAGGCAGACACAGCCCTCCCTCACAGAACTTAAATTCTAAAGCTCAGTCATCCTCCATATTAACTAAATCCTTCTGAGACTAACCTTTAATTAATGGTTGTATTTGTCATCAGCTCTCTTAATTCAAGTCTAGTTGCTTTAGAGGTGCTCCCTGCATTCTTGTACCTTCCTTGCCTTTCCCAAATACTGTTGCTAATTAGTTTCTAAAACTTGATTTCAAAACTAATTATTTCACTTCTCTTATTTATCTCTCATTAACTTCAATTGACCATAGGATCATCTTAACTTGACAGTTATAATTTCTTTTTGACCTAAAGTTACTTAGATTTTGGGTTTTTTTCATAAAACTCCTTAAGATATTGCAGTCATTTTGAATATTTGACCTTTTTTCAACTCCAACCTGTAGCTATTTCCAATAACAATAATCAGAAATAACCACACAGAGTAACCAGTTAAATATTTTTCACCAAACTGAAGCATTGGTTAACATACAATAAAATATATTGGTTTAGTTTTTTTAGAATTCATTCATTCATTCATTCATTCATTCAAGGGAAAGGGGGTGAGGGAGGGAGAAAGAGCATGGCAGCACAAGCAGGAAAGGGACAGAGGGAGAGGGAGAAGCACAGTGCCATTTGAGTGGGGAGCCCATCCCAGCACTTAGAGAATATGACCTGAGCTGGAGTCAGAAATTTAACCAAGTGAGATACCCAGTGACCATGCACTGACCAGAAATTTAACCAAGTGAGATACCCAGTGACCATGCACCAATCTACTTCATTTCCAGATTAAATGTTAGATACAGTAAGATCTGAAAAAGCAAAAAGAAATATAGACTTGGATAAAAAAAAAATTAGTATTAGCTTTCTGTATTACTACTAGTTAAATGAATTTATAGTATCTTTTCTTTTTCATTCTCCTCCCTCCCTTCTTTCCTTGTCCCAGGGCCCAAATTCTCTGTTCTGTACACCTTACAGTATTCAAAGTTTCCTAAAATGATCCAGGCCTACTATTCATGAAATTTCTAATAATTACTTTGTGTATCTCACCAAGGTTGCTCTTCCACATTTAACTCTATTTTGTCATGTTTGTGTCTGTGGAACTTATTTTTGTTTCTTTTGGGTGAAGAATTTCTTATTTCTTCTTCTTATCATTATTATTTAATTTAAATTTTGTTAGTTAACATACAGTGCAATATTGGTTTCTGGTGTAGAATTTAGTGGTTCATCACTTACATACAACACCCAGAGCTTATCATAATAAGTGCCCTCTTTAATATTCATCACACATCTTAGTCCATTCCCCACCCACTTCCCTCCATCAACCCTCAGTGTGCTCTCTATCATTAAGTCACTTTTGGCTTATTTCCCATTCTCCTTTTTTTCTTGTCCCCTTCTTATATGTTCATCTATTTTCTTTCTTAATTAAATTCCACATATGAGTGAGATCATATGGTATGATCTCTGACTGACTTATTTCACTTAGCATAAAACACTCTAGCTCCATCCATGTTATTGCAAATGGCAAGATTTCATTCCTTTTGATGGTTGAGTAATATTCCATTGTATCTATATATCACATCTTCCTTATTCATTCATCAATTGATGGCCACTTGGGTTCTCTCCATAGTTTGGCTATTGTTGATAATGCTTCTATAAACACTAAGGTGTGTGTACCTCTTTGAATCAGTGTTTTTGTATCCTTTGAGTAAATGCCTCATAGTGCAATTGTTGAATTGTAGGGTAGTTCTAATTTTAACTTTTTGAGAAACTTCCATACTGTTCTCCAGAGTGGCTGCACCAGTTTGCATTCCCAACAACAGTGCAAGAGGGTTCACCTTTCTCTGCATCCTCACCAACACCTGTTGTTTCTCCTGTTAATTTTAGCTCTTCTGACAGGTGTGAGGTGATATGTTATCATGGTTTTGATTTATATTTTTCTGATGATGAATGGTGTTGAGCATCTTTTCATGTGACTATGAACTATCTGGATGACTTCTCTGGAAGTCTTCTGTTTCTTAACTGGATTATTTGTTTTGGGGGGTTTGAGCTTCATAAGTTCTTTATAGATTTTGGATGCTAATCCTTAGTCGGATATGTTGTTTGCAAAGATCTCCTTTTCCATAGGCTGCCTTGTTTCTTTTACGGGCAGTAGCCTTTTATCTTGATCAAGTCCCAGTGGTTCATTTTTGTTTGTTTCCCTTGCCTCCAGCTACATGTTTAATAAGAAGTTGGTTGGCTGAGGTCAAAGAGGTTTCTGTCAGTGTTCTCCTCTAGGATTCCGATTGTTTCCTGTCTCACATTTAAGCTTTTCATCCATTTTGAATTTGTTTTTCTGTATGATGTAAGAAAGTGGTCTGGTTTAATTCCTCTGCATGTTGCTATCCAGTTATCCCAACACCATTTGTTGAAGAGACTATTTTTCCATTGGATATTCTTTCATACTTTGTTGAAGATTAGTTGACCATAGGTTGAAGGTCCATTTCTGGGTTCTCTATTTTTTTTATTGATCTATGTGTCTGTCTTTGTGCAAGTACCATACTGTCTTGATCATTACAACTTTGAAACATAGTTTGAAACCCAGAATTATGATGCCTCTAGTTTTATCTTTTTCAGAATTGCTTTGGCTATTCAGTCTTCTGTGGTTCCATACAAATTTTATGATTATTTATTCTTGCTCTGTGAAAAATGCTGGTGATATTTTGATAGGAATTGCATTAAGTGTGTAGATTGCTTTGTATGGTATACACAATGTTTTTTCTTGCAATGCATGAGCATGAAATGCTTTTCTATTTCTTTCATAAATGTTCTATAGTTTCAGAGTACAACAGATCTTTTATCTTTTTAGTTAGGTTTATTTCCTAGCTATCTTACTATTTCTGGTGCAGTGGCAAATGGGATTGATTCCTTGATTTCTTTTTCTGCTCCTTCATTATTAGAAATGCAACAGATTTCTGGAGATTGATTTTATAATCTTCCACTTTGGTGGAAACTTTCAGGTTTTCTACTTAGAGTATCATGTCATCTACATGTAGTGAAATTTGACTTCTTCTGTGCCAGTTTGGATGTCTTATGTATTTCCTTTAATCTCTGGATATTTTGACAAGTTCTTTCTAGGAAAAATTTTTAGTTGTTATGCACTTGTTATATGTATATTAAAGGGTTTTTATTCATGGATAATCAAAAAAACCAGGTCATAAAATCAGAATTACCTCACAATGTATAATACATCAGCAGATAAATTTAAATATATTATTTAAGTATATTATTTTACATAATACATGACAAAATAATACTGCTTATGGTAATATTAATAACAAAATAATTGAGCAGGTACTATAAGTTAGGAAGTATGTTGTACTTTTAATCATTAAGGTGCTCTAAAAGAGAGTTTGCTTATTGTTACCAAGATGTAGAGATAATAAGTGCAAGGGTCAATTCTGAGTCTTCTGGTATAATTGCTTCTGCTTATAAACACTGGATGACATGAATTTGTTATATGAATGATAAAATGTATATTTTAATATTAATTTTATATATTTTATTTTTATTCATCTTACAGTAATATTTCTAATTTTACTAGACAGATACTATGCATATAGTAGGCACTTTAATACATATTTAAAACCTAAAGAAATTTATTAGTTAAAATATTTCAATCTTATGTCTTCTGCAGTAATATAGCTGATTTAGATAATATAACAGTATACATTTATAATAATTTTTATATTCTTGACTTGGATGAAGCACAAAATCCCATAATAGAAGAAAATACATCACAAATAATCAAACTATTACACATATACAGAAAGTGTGAAGAGTATTTAAAAACCACTTTTGTGATAGTAGAGCAATGGGAGCATTCATGTGGAATCTATTTCATATTTTGGTATGTGTTTTTATTGGATTTTGATTTGCCAACATATAGCATAACACCCAGTGCTCATCCCATCAAGTGCCCCCCTCAGTGCCCCGTCACCCAGTCATCCCAACCCCCTGCCCACCTTCCCTTCCACTACCCCTTGTTCATTTCCCAGAGTTAGGAGTCTCTCATGTTCTCTCACCCTCACTGATATTGCCGACTCATTTTCTCTCCTTTCATCTTTATTCCCTTTCACTATTTTTTATATTCCCCAAACAAATGAGACCATGTAATGATTATCCTTCTCCGATTGACTTACTTCACTCAGCATAATACTCTCCAGTTCTATCCACGTTGAAGCAAATGGTAGATATTTGTCGTTTCTAATGGCTGAGTAATATTCCATTGTATACATAAACCACATCTTCTTTATTCATTCATCTTTTGATGGACACCGAGGCTCCTTCCACAGTTTGGCTATTGTGGCCATTGCTGCTATAAACATTGCTATAAACATCGGGGTGCAGGTGTCCTGGCATTTCACTGCATCTGTATCTTTGGGGTAAATACCCAGCAGTGCAATTGCTGGGTCGTAGGGCAGGTCTATTTTTAACTCTTTGAGGAACCTCCACACAGTTTTCCAGAGTGGCTGTAGCAGTTCACATTCCTACCAACAGTGCAGGAGGGTTCCCCTTTCTCCACATCCTCTCCAACATTTGTGGTTTCCTGCCTTGTTAATTTTCCCCATTCTCATTAGTGTGAGGTGGTATCTCATTGTGGTTTTGATTTGTATTTCCCTGATGGCAAGAGATGTGGAGCATTTTCTCATGTGCTTGTTGGCCGTGTGTATTTTCCTCTAGGATTTTGATGGTTTCTTGAATCACATTTAGATCTTTCATCCATTTTGAGTTTATCTTTGTGTATGGTGCAAGACAGTGGTCTAGTTTCATTCTTCTGCATGTGGATGTCCAATTTTCCCAGCACCATTTATTGAAGAGACTGTCTTTTTTCCAGTGGATAGTATTTCCTGCTTTGTCAAATATCAGTTGACCATAGAGTTGAGGGCCCATTTCTGGCTTCTCTATTTTGTTCCATTGATCTACATGTCTATTTTTGTGCCGGTACCATACTATCTTAATGATCACAGTTTTGTAGTAGAACTTGAAATCTGGCATTGTACTGCCCCTCCCCCCAGCTCTGGTTTTCTTTTTGAATATTCCCCTGGCTATTCAGGGTCTTTTCTGATTCCACACAAATCTTAAGATTATTTGTTCTAACTCTGTGAAGAAAGTCCATGGTTATTTTGATAGGGATTGCTTTAAACATGTTAGCATTGAGACTTTCACAATATTAAATCTTCCAATCCATGAGTCTGAAATATTCTTCCATCTCTTCATGTCTTCCTCAATTTCTTTCAGAAGTATTCTGTAGTTTTTAGGGTATAGATCCTTTACCCATTTGGTTAGGTTTATTCCTAGGTATCCTATGCTTTTGGTTGTAATTGTAAATGTGATAGACTCCTTAATTTCTCTTTCTTCAGTTTCATTGTCAGTGTATAGAAATGCCACTGATTCCTGGGCATTGAATTTGTATCCTGCTACACTGCCGAATTGCTGTATGAGTTCTAGCAATCTTGGGGTGGAGTCTTTTGGGTTTTCTATGTACAGTATCATGTCATCTGCGAAGAGGGAGAGTTTGACTTCTTTGCGGATTTGACTTTTATTTAGAGTCTTTTCTCTTTTGTTTTTAATAAGGCTGACTAATGGTTTACCTATCTTATTAATTCTTTCAAAGAACCAACTCCTGGTTTTGTTGATCTGTTCTACAGTTCTTCTGGTCTGTATTTCATTGAGTTCTGCTTGAATCTTTAGTAACTCTCTTCTGCTTGGTGTAGGTTTTATTTGCTGTTCTCTCTCCAGTTCCTTTAGGTGTGAGGTTAGCTTGTGTATTTGAGTTTTTTCCAATTTTTTGAAGGATGCTTGTATTGTGATGTATTTCCCTCTTAGGACTGCGTTTGCTGCATGCCAAAGATTTTGAATGGTTGTATCTTCATTTTCATTAGTTTCCATGAATCTTTTTAATTCTTCCCTAATTTCCTGGTTGACCCTTTCATGTTTTAGCAGGATGCTCTTTAACTTCCAGTGTTTGAGTTTCTTCCAAATTTCTTCTTGTGATTGAGTTCAAGTTTCAAAGCATTATGGTCTGAAAATATGCAGGGGACAATCCCAATCTTTTGGTATTGATTGAGACTGAATTTGTGACCCACTATGCTGTCTATTCTGGAGAAAGTTCCATGTGCACTTGAGAAGAATGTGTATTCAGTTGCATTTGGAGGTAAAGTTCTGTAAATATCTATCCAGTGTATCATTTAAAGCTCTTGTTTCTTTGGGGATGTTGTGCTTAGCATATCTGTCATTTGCAGAAAGTATGTGTTGAAGCCTCCCAGTATTAGTGTATTATTATCTAAGTTTGTCTTTACTTTGGTTATTAATTGATTGATATACTTGGCAGCTCCCACATTAGAGGCATAGATATTCATAATTGTTAGATCTTCTTGTTGGATAGACCCTTTAAGTATGATATAGTGTACCTCTTCATCTCTTACTACAGTCTTTGGGATAAACTTTAATTTATCTGATATGAAGATTGCTATCCCTGCTTTCTTTTGAGGACCATCTGAATGTTAAATTGTTCTCCACCCATTCATTTTCAGGCTGTAGGTGTCCTTAGGTCTAAAATAGTCTCCTGTAGACAGCAAATAGATGGGTCTTGCTTTTTTATCCAGTCTGAAACCCTGTGTCTTTTGATGGGATCATTAAGCCCATTCACGTTCAGAGATACTCTTGAAAGATATGAATTTAGTGTCATAATACCTATTCAGTCCCTGTTTTTGTGGATTATTTCTTTGGACTTCCTATTTCTTTTACCGAGTCCCCCTTAATATTTCTTGCAGAACTGGTTTGGTGGTCACATATTTTTTCCTTTTCTGCCTATCTTGGAAGCTTTCTGTGTCTTCTTCTATTCTGCATGAGAGCCTTGCTGGAAAAAGTATTCTTGGCTGCATGTTCTTCTCATTTAGGATCCTGAGTATATCCTGCCAGCTGTTTCTGGCTTGCCAGGTCTCTGTGGAGAGGTCTGCTATTAATCTAATATTTCTCCCCATATAAGTTTGGGATCTCTTGTCTCTTGCTGCTTAAAGGATTTTCTCTTTATCTTTGGAATTTGAAGGTTTTCCCTATTAAATGTCGATGTGTTGAACGGGTTTTACTGATTTTTTTGGGGGTGGGAACATCTCTATCTCCTGGATCTGAATTCCTGTTTCTCTCCCCAAATTTGGGAAGTTCTCAGCTGATTTGTTCAAATATGCTTTCTGGCTTTCTGTCCCTCCTGGCACCCTCTGGAACCCCAATTATACATAGGTTATTCCTTTTGAGCCTATCATTTATTTCCTGTAACCTTTCCTCATGGTCTTTTAATGTTTTTCTCTTTTTTCCTCAGCTTCCTTCCTTGCTATCAATTTGTCTTCTATGTCACTCACTCTTTCTTCTACCTCATTAACCCTCGTTGTTAAGACCTCCAGTTTGGATTGCATCTCATTTAATTGATTTTTAATTTCAGCATGAGTAGATCCAAATTCTGCAGTCATGAAGTCTCTTGATTCCTTTATGCTTTTTTCCAGAGGCACCACTAGCTTTATAATTGTGCTCCTGAATGTGCTTTTTGACATAGAATTGAAATCCATATACTGTAACTCTGCTGCAGAGAGTACTGTTTCTGATTCTTTCTTTTGTGGTGAGTTCTTCTTTCTAGTCATTTTGCTCAGTGCAGAGTGGCTGTATGACACACTATATCAAGAATATCAACCGCAACCTAAGTAAATTTCACCCTAGATGGTTCTGCCGAGGTCAGAGACCAGAAACTGCAAACAAAGATCAGAATGAAATAAAACAAAAGGACCCCTAAGTGTATTAACTTTTGCCATTGTAGAACAAAATGAGGTAGAGAAAAGAAAAAACACAAAACAAAAAACATATCTTGTATATTTCCTAAAATTAAGTTGACTATATTGAAGGGAATCTATAAGTGGAAAAAAAAATCTATGTCCTGTAATTATAGAAATATGAAAGTCAAAAACCAAGAATCTTAAAAATGAAGAGTTGGTAAAAAATTGTAGTTAAGGTGGGAAAAGAGAAAAAAGTTGGATATTTACAATCTGATATAAAAACGAGTTATACTGGAAAATGGAAGATAAAAAAGGAGGGGTACCCTCTTGTTCTATATACTGTAAATCTCTCGACTTCCCCTGGAGCTTTCCAGCACTGCTGGGTCAAGAACTTGCTCTTCCCCTGTCCTTCAGCTGGTCTGTGGGGGAGGCGCCTGCTGTGCTGATTCCTAGGTGTTTGCACCTGGGGGAGCTGCCCCACCTCCTGCCAGGGGCTGGGCTCAGTGGGAGCTGTTTACTTCATGAGGCCTCTGTTCCCTGGGGCCCCACCCCATCCAGGCAGAGGGTGACACAAGGGAGCAACCACACTGGCGGCGGCCAGCTCTCCAGCTCTGGAGTCAGCTCACACAGTAATTGCGGCAGCTCCCAGTCCGCACTGGCTTGGATGCTCCGGGGCAGTGTGTTGACCTGCACAGCTTGGGGGCGCCCAACAGCAGGAGGGTCCTCGCTGTCTTGTGCCCTCCTCGACTCCACCTGTCCAGGGGGAGCACAGGATCCTGGGCTGTGTCCCTCCGGCGCCCTGAGGTCCGGGGCCTGCTCCGCTGTAATCTCGCTCCCGGGCCGCAGCTTCCGAAGGCAGCAGGGCGCAGCCCCCTCTGCCCGGAGCCCCCGCCTGACCCCCGGCTTTTCCCCGAGGCCCTGACGTGCCCACTCCAGCTCTTCATGTCCATATAGCCTTCCTTCTAGGTTTATTTTAACTCTTAATTAATCAATAATTAGGAAGAATATTCTCCTATGATACATTGTTAGTTACTGTGGGAAAATATTCAGCATGCATATTAGCAACATATTTTCTCAGTTATTCAATGAATAAAAGAAGGTAGGGGACATCTGGTATAAAATGGATGATAGAAGAATTTTAGGTACTGAGGAGATTGCAGGCACAAACGATGATAATTTTATATAGCTATTGAGACAATTAGAAGAATTGATAAAATCATTCTTTTAAGGTGTAAGAGTAGAATAATGGAAATTTTTCAATCATGAGGTGATGTAACTGAAATGTAGCCAAGATTGAGTGAGGTTACATAGACACCATGGAATCTGAATGAAGAATTCTTCCATGTTCATCTGTCATTTAAACTGGTTATTTATTATTTGTAAAATAAATGTAATATAAGACATAAAATATACTAACTGAATAGAGTTGAGATAATTCTAAGTTAAATGCAAACTGTGTAAAATGTTTATTTATTTGAGCTGCACATCACCTGATAGTTGGGTAAGTTGTGGTGAAGAAGAAACCTGAGAAAAAGGCATTTTTATGCTTTCTTGGTAAGATCTGAAAGAATTTTAGGTCCATGACATTTGCAACTACACCTAGCGTGCTAAATTTTTGGTCCTAATATGAGTTACCATCATGGCTAAATGAATTGAAGACAGATTTTTAAGAAATATATATGAAATGAAATTCTGTTTCCTAAAAACTGAGAAAAAACTCTACAATTTCTTCAACAAACAGTATTCTGACTGAATTTATACCTTATAATTTACACCTAATAATATAAAGGACATATCCTTTATTTTTTTTATTTTTTAGGGTCATATCCTTTAAATTAATTTTAAATATTTTGCAAATCATTACAAACTATACTGCACATTTTTATTCTTTTTCAAAACTGATTAATTCTAATTTCAGAATGATTCATTTTTTAAAAATTTATGCACATGTTACTTTACCTTTTATTTTTTTCTTTCTGGGCATCTGCAGTCACTGCTTTTGGTACACCCTGATGCTCCTTCTAGTTGTATGCTACTTTTGAAGATTTCAGTCTACTGGGATCTGAAATAAAGGTCCAGCTTCTTAGTTCTTACATAAATGAACAGTAAGTAATATAGGTCTGAGTGAAGATTTAGCAGCCTTTGCTTTCAGTTGAATGGCTTTATACATCAGACTTCAAGTAAAACTTGAACAATCATCACTAAAACTGTAAAGGAAATTCAAGCACTAGATTGAAAGAGGGAAGTTTAATTTAGATCACATCTGGTGTTCTTTCCAGAGAGTTTTCATGGAGTCCTTTTTTGATCTTTCATATTCCCAACCATCACCTTCATTTATGTTAAATATAATTATTGGAGTTAATTTTTAGAATTCTTATCTCATAGAGTACACGACTAATAAGAATAATAATATAATTTGACATTTAAACTAGAATATTTTGATATTGAAAAAAGAGTGATATTACTAATTATGTTAGGGCAGTAGGTATAAACTAAGACTTTCTGTGGCTTACTAGAATGGACTTATGATTACGCCACCTAAAAGTGACATGTGTGTTAGAAAATCCTCCAGGTATAATATTTTTTCAGTGAATTTAAAAATAGTTATTTAGTTCATTTAATTTTACAATTTGTAACTGCTTTTGTTTTTCTGCAGCCAACACTTTTGCCTTTTATTCTCTAAAATGGACACACAAAAAACCAAATACTTAGTAATACATTTCTCCTTTTGGTCTTCTACCTTATATTTAATATAAGTAAGTCAGCACTCCATTTCTAGACCTTAGTTCAGTTTAATTTTAGTCTTCTTTTATACATTAAAGCAATAGTTGGAGAAAGACAAACTGAATAGAATGATTTTTTTCTAGGAAAAAAAATCTTGATTCTTTGTTGTACATCCTAATACTTTATTATAATTTCAGGGCTTCATCAAAGACTTAAAAAAGGCTTTGTGATTTTTTTCTTGGGAATGCCACTTAGTAGGTGCCAAAACATATTTAGCAGGTGGTAGCTAATTTTCATTTTAATGAAGCTAATCTTTACAGAGTAGGATAACATAAGGTTTTACCATCTGTGTGTATCCTATTTAGTTTAACCAGGTTGGAGAAACCTAAAAGAAGGGCTGTGAAACAAAAAGCTAGATGTTGTTCAACACCAGCATTAACTACCTAGAAGCAGTACTATTTTAAATATAAAATATATAGGGAGATTATAAATTGTTATATATTAACCCACAATGTTTGCTAAATCATACATTCATAATTTGTATCCAGTGATCTTTTAGAGCATTACTTTGGACAGCGTTTTGAATTAAGATTTTTTAATGTAAGACATCTGAAAATCTAGCTGCTGATTCCTCAGAATAGAAATGTTAAAAGCATATTTTAAGAACTGGAGAATTTGAAATATTTTGCACATCTCAATTTTCCCTCTCTTGTACATCATTGATGCTAACTTCTCTACACAATTCTTATTTTCAGCTTTTATTTTAATACACATTTAAATCTTCCTACTAGCTTCTGTTTGCTTGCAAAGTTTAAGAAACTTTTGCATTTATGGTAGTGTCTAAGTTTGAACACATTAAAATATTTTTATGAAAAAAGATTATAGCATATGTTTGTTTTTATCTCAAGAAGTAGAAAATTCTCATCTCTTTTTAAAAGCTACTTAAATCTTATGCTATATAAGTAATAATAAATATAAATGGGAAATTGAACATTTAGTATATACTTAGAATAAAATGGTATTCAGGATATCATGAATTCAATGAGAATAAAAAATGGACTACAAGAAAATAAATATTTTATGGTTCAAAATAAAATGAGATACATGTACAATGAAGAAAGACAATAAAAAGGGGAAGTGGGAAGGGTGGGAGGAAAATGAGAGGGAAAGAAAGAAGATAGTGAGAAGAAAATTGTAGATAAAAATGAAGAGAAGAAGATTAAAGAATCCCCATTTACATGAATATTTTAGTTATTTTTGCTTTAAATAGTCTTCTAAAGTAGTATGAGGTTAGTGTGCTTCGAAGATAAAGAACTAGGATTATTAGGGAGCTGAGTCAATTCACGATTGATTGCACAATAGAGTTAATTTTAGGAACTTATTTAGAATAAAGCTCCACAATATTATATAAATAGTGAACTTTGGGCATTAAGAGCATTTTTATGTATCAACTGTTCTTAAGTAACAAAGGTAAGAAACTTATGCTGAAGAGAAATTTGCTGAGCAGATAAAAATAATAAGATGATTAATATTAGAAGATTATTTACTTTTCAAAGTAATTCCTATAATGGTCTATTTTTTTAAAAAATAATTGCTCTAATGAATTTAATTGATTTAGAAATCATTAATTGCTTAATAGATGGACTAGGGATAAAGAAATTAAACATGACAAATTAAAAGTTGCTTAAACTGTGAATGTACCAGACACTAAGTTAAAACATTTCTGAAAGTATTGTGCAAATTAATAAGATAATGTAACCTTATTGACGTGCAACAGGTCCAGACTGTGTCAATTTTGTAAATGTACAACATAGTTTTTTTCAGACTTTCTGTGTGTTTTCAGCATTTTGCTAGAATTTGCTTATCACAGTTTCTTTTATTAACAACCTTTATCCAGGAACTTAGTGATTCTTTTCTAGCTTAAGTTTTTCAAAGTCAATATTGTTTCCCAAACTCTTATTTTTTTTCCTTCATCTTTTTATTTTTGTGCTTTGTTCTGTATTTTATGATATTTTTTCCACTTGATCTTCCAGTACAATAATTATGATAATAATAAAGATACTCCATTTCCACTTCATCTACTAAAGTTGAATTCTCTTTTTAGTTTGTATATACTATTCCTTTGGAGATTGAATAAAAAAGTCTTTGTTTAAATGGACTTAAATCTCTTTACATTCTCTTAGTTTTTATTAAGGCTGTGATCTGACTTCTTAGCAATTCTCATTTATTTGGAGCTAATCTTTTTTGTGTATTTTATTTATTTCTCTGAGTGACATTACTTTGCCTACCCGTACTCTAGTCTCATTGTTGGGATGCTTTAAGCAGCTCAATTCTGAAACTGGTGGGCCTGTGTCTTTAGCTGTGAAGTGGTACCAGCTGGCACAGAATCTCTCTTCTCTCCAGGAATCAGAGAAATCCTGTCTGCTCGCTGATTTTCTCAACCACACAGGTAGGCTCTCCTTGCCTGAGAACTGTGGAGAACAGTGACCAACACCTGGTCTGACAGGTGCTCTGGGGTTTTTGAGACAACTCAGGTCTTTTGGGGGCATGTTTCTTAAAGAGTATTCTTTTTAATTCATTACAGCTTTCCAATATTACACCTACAAGAACTCCCTTTCTTTTCTGGGATTTATTCAGATTTTTTGTTGCATTCCCCTAGTCTTAAAGCTCTATTCTCCATACTTTTGCTATTGCAGGGAATTATATGCTATTTTTAATAAATGCCAGTAGAAGTATGTGACTATCTCAGATGCTGCAGCCCTGCCCAACAGTGCCAGAAGATTCTTCTCTTAGGAGAAATGCTAGTGAATTGAATTAGATTAGCAAGGGAACGACATCAGGAATGCATTCAGAAATTCCCAATGATTTATTTGCAGAAATATATTCTAATGGACTAATTTGGCAGTAGTTTACTTTTTCTACTGTAGAAGCAGATAATATGCTCTGGGGGTAGCCAACTATTGTGTGTCAGGAAAGGAAATGACTACTGGCATCTGGAGAGTGGTAGGTGATGCCAAAGGGCTTATTCAAGTAGCAACCGATTTTGACATTTGTTGAACAAATGTATACTCTAGGTACTGTGTCAAGCTGGTCTATGAGATGAAATATGAGTAAGACAAAGATCCTGCTTTCAGTTTTCTCACAAAATAGGGATTGGCACAGGGGGCATGATGACAATGATGAGCATGTCAACTTATGGGGACTTCCAGCTTCACAGTCTTCTCCAAGATAAATGGTTATAGGGTATAAAGACAATATTACACCACACCATCTAACCATGTCTTCTCCCTTGAGTACCAAAATTCTACAAGTTCTTTAGTATACTCTCTGAGGTATGTGTCTTCTTAAGCTTTAGTGAATAAAACATCAGCTTCTGGGATCCCTGGGTGGCGCAGCGGTTTGGCGCCTGCCTTTGGCCCAGGGCGCGATCCTGGAGACCCAGGATCGAATCCCACGTCAGGCTCCCGGTGCATGGAGCCTGCTTCTCCCTCTGCCTGTGTCTCTGCCTCTCTCTCTCTCTCTCTCTGTGACTATCCTAAATAAATAAATAAAATATTAAAAAAAAAAAAAAACAAAAAAAAAAACATCAGCTTCTACTCTCTGTGTGATCTTCTGGTTGCTCAACTCTGCAAATCAGAGTCTGAGGTTGGAGTCCAGTAAGTCACAGTGGTGCTATTGTGGGTCTGTACTGTCATCAGTGTTTAAAGTTTCTTCCTGATACACTTTTAAAATTTTATCCTAAGCAGTGAATGACTACTTACATATATTTGAGATTGTGATTAATGTGACAGTAAGATGAGTAAAATAATCAGAAGACATATAGCAGAATGATTTTATTTCTAAATATAGACATTGCATCTTTTTGGTGCATTAAATTTTTGAACTGATTTTCATGCTTGGATCATAGTACAGTTTTGTTGTCATTGTTGTCTTTATGTGACTTCAAGGCAGAATAGCTTACTAATATATATGAACCTTAGGTTTTTTTGTAATTCATTTAGAAATTGGTTGTTGGACAAACTATAAATTAAATAGTTAATGTTTCTTTTTAAAATAACTATGTCCATTAAAAAGTGATTATACTGTTACCACAAAGTGAGCAAGCATTTAAAATATTCTAAAAATGTATTTCTCTTACAGTTCAGAAAATTTCTATTTCTATCTTATAAATTCAATTAGTGCTAGAAAGAATCACTTGCATACTTACATTAGTTTAAAAAATTACATGTAAACTAACAGCTTTATTAAAAATTATCATTCATGGGCTGGGGCACCTGGGCCACTCAGTTGGTTAAGTGTCTGACTTTGAATATCTTCTCTGGTTATGATAAGGGTGGTGGGACTGGTCCCCCAACCCTTGCACTCTTTGTCTCTCTCTCTCTCTCTCTCTCTCAAATAATAAATATTTAAAAATTATTCATTAGAATCAATATCAATTATTCCATAATTACTAGAAATTAAAAAACAAATATTCTTGAGGATATTTTGCAGATCTTTCCTACTCTCGGTAAAGATGTTACCAAACTAAAATCAAATGGGTAAACAGAAAAAGAATTAACACAAAACAGGAATTTATTTTGATGTTTTTAGGTGGTTTTACTGAAAGTAACATGTTCACATCCACCTCAAATATTAGAAAGAAATGTTTTAAGTAAGAATGCTGGTCTGAAACATCAAAAGTATAGTTACCATGTAAGTGTTTTTAGTGGATTAATTTTGATACAAAGATATGTGTTATCTTTCTGAGTTCTTGGAACTCTATTAGGTGGAAATGATGGTATTATTTTTCAGATAATAGCAGTGATCTAATGCTATGTGATTTTCAAAAGCAAAGTAAATAATTGAATCTTCTTATTATAGGTGGTTTTAAAACTAGTCCCTTGAAATATGGATACTTTGATCATAGTCTTAAATACTTTCTTTTCTAGAACCTGAAATTCCTTGTACTAATTATGTGCATGCCATTTGCAGCTGAGAATGTGACCATAAAGTAATAATGCCTCCTATACTATTATAGTTAGCAAATACTAAATTCTAAAAACAAAAACAAAAACAAAACCTGAAACAAAAAGCATTTCTAGTTGAATATCAGAGACTCTAATTTTAAATAAGGTAGAGTTTCTTTCTGCCTTTTAAATCTCTAGATAATAAGTTTACTAACGTCATTTTAGAAGTAAGTCATTAAACAAGATTATAACATCTTGGCATCAGAAACTTAATTGTACATCAAATTAATCTACCCCATCTCAAAGAAATACACAACTAGATCTTCTAAATTAGATTAGGATTTATGGTCCCATTCAAATTCCTTGAGCTCATTACCCATTTTTATGAGACTTCTTTAAAAGAATTTTTAAAGTTCTTCGAAGTATCTGATCATACATTATGAGCTTATTTTGCAGTTCATTATACCTCCATTTCTCAATCCAGTAGACTTTTCAGTGGTCTGCTTAAATGCCAAATCCTCTGAGAAACTGATCCCCAATCCTAGAGCAGCATAATTACCTTCCCTTTGAATGTTCAAATGCATGTTTTTATTTTATGCAACTTATAGTCATAAGTTAATGCTAAGAATTATTTTTCTATATTATAAAGATAGGATAAGTCTATAAAGGAAGTTTTAAGTACTTAATACAATGTCCAAGGATTGCTAATAGTTATACTACATAACCATCATGAATATTTATTGAACTTAATGAGGTGCAAGGTACGGATGTAAGAACTGTAGGAGTTCAGGAAGTGTGAACCATTTTCCCTGATGTTAGGCAGTAATGGTCGTGTTGAAGACATGCAAAGTAAAACATGATGATATCAATAAAGATTTATATATCAATTCAGGACCAGAAATGTGTTGTGCATGTGTAGTGCATAATGATTATTAACTATATTAAGCAGACTGTAATAGCAATACGACTAAATAAGAAGAAAAAAAAGCACATCAGAATGCTGCATTTATAAAAGACTTTTATATAAATTGGGATAATAATTGTGATGAATAGGTAAAATTTGGATGGCCAGAATAGTGGATAAAAGGTTATGCTTTGCATATGGAAAGATCTAGCAAGATCATAGAGATGTACAGTTGAGTGACTGTGAAAGATCCATCCTGTGAGATGAGATTCTAAGAGAAAAATAGCAGAAAGGAAGGAAAAATGGAATTCCTTAGGGGCTTCTGTGTGATGAAGAGGATACATGCCAGGCAAGTGCTACCTGAGTAAGTTTGAAAAGGATTCCGGTTGATGATGTTAAGAAGATAGCATGTAGAAAAACATAGAAATATGTCAGAGGTAATAATTATAGAAAGTAGCATTAATTATATTGAATAAGAAAGTTACATCAAACAATAATAAATGAAAATAGGTTTAGATAACTATTATAATTCTATATTTGCATATTAACTAGAAAGTAGAAAGTATATAATAAACTTACTAAAACTGCTTTAAAATTAAGGAGAGGGCTGCCCGGGTGGCTCAGCGGTTTAGTGCCGTCTTCAGGCCGGGGTGTGATCCTGGGAACCTGGGATCGAGTCCCAGTCAGGCTCCTTGCATGGAAGCCTGCTTCTCCCTCTGTCTGTGTCTCTGCCTCTGTGTGTGTGTGTGTGTGTGATGAATAAATAAATAAAATCTTGAAAAAAAAATTAAGGAGAAAGTTTTGATTTGTATTTTTTGATAATTTGGGCAGTTTAGTGTAGTATTAACCAAATTTCTAAAAGTATATGTGGCCAAGATTTAAAGAATATAAAGATGTATGACATGCCATATAAAAAAAATCAAATTAGGCAAGTTTGATTCTAGAAAGTGTGGTAGAATTCTAAAGGATTTTATGATAAAGGAATTAAACTCTTTTTGAGGAAATTGAAGATGAGAACAACATTAAATCTTTGGACAGGACTGTAAGTAACTTTGAGGTACAATATATATGGCCATTAAAAGTGTCATGGATAGTCAAAATGGATTTATGTTAAGTAAAAATTTAATTAAAGAAATATGAAAAGGGAAAGCTATTTTTTAAAGATTTTATTTATTTATTCATGAGTGATACAGAGAAAGAGGCAGATACTTACGCAGAGGGAGAAGCAGGCTCCCCACCAGCTGGAAGCCTAATGTGGGACTTGATCCCAGGACCCTGGGATCATGACCTGAGCCAGACTCAACTTATAACAAAATAGAGATCAAAATTTCTCCCTAATTTTAAAGCAGTTTTTGTAAGTTTATTATATAGTTTCTCCTTTCCCTAGTTAATATGCAAATACAGATGAATTATTAATTGTATTATAAAACTATTTCACTTATTATTGTTTGATGTAACTTTCTTATTCAATATAATTAGTACCCAACCACTGAGCCACCCAGGTGCCCCAAAAGGAGAGCTATTTCTTAAGTAAATATACTATATTTCATTTGCATGAGATAAAGACACTGAAGAAACAATATTGTTAATTATATTAAGAAACAATTGTCCTGACTGGTGAGTACTGATTGTGTATGTTTGACTTAGTGACAGCTTAAAAGCTGCATTTCTAAGTAGATTAAGAAGAGTCATTGCATTCCTTAACCGTATGCAGTAATATAATTTCTCTCTGTTTTTTAGCCTCTTGTGATTCTACTCACAAGTGTTTTTTTCTCCAATACTTTTTCATCCTCGACTCCTACTTGGACTACTGTTACTTTTCTTCCTTAATTTCACTGCAAACCTCTTCTTGACAGAGCAGTCTACTTCACTCTGTGTTTCCTCACTGTCAATTTACTTTTTAATCTCTTACAATCTCCCTTCCTTTGTCCTCAATATTTTGATGATCCTGCTCTCTCAGAAGCATATGTAGCTAGCATTTTGAAATGCTTTATGTGCATTATTTTATTTGAGTCTTACTCTTATTTAAGGTTTACTTTAAAGAGTGCCATTCACACATTTCCTGCATAGATCTTTCTCTGAAATTACATAGCATATCCCCAGTTTATGTCTTTCAGACAGCTGGTTGTTCTCGATGTTTCATCACCTGGATGAAAGCATCTCAGATTTAAGACATCCAAAATCTAAAATTATGCTATTTCCTACTACTTACTCCATGGCTACAATGTACTTTCAACCTATAATGCATTTTTTGAAGGGCATAGCTCTTTATTTGGTCCTGATGAGAGAAAACTTAAAATCATCTTCTTTCTTGCATATCTCATACCATGTATGTAATTAATTTCTGAGTACTCTTTTTGATTTACTTCTGTAAGAGCTCTCAATATTGTCCTCCATTTTTATTTGCCTTTACAGTGAGTATATATAAATATTTTATATATTATATATACATTTATTTTATATATGCAATTTTTTCTTCTACTTGTTTCTTTCTTCTTTTTTAACCTGATACAGTATCTTCTTAGCAGTGCTTCTTGTATCCATTACACTCTGGCAAGCCGCATATAACTTCATTTCAAGTCATTCTCTTCAATTTGTCAAACTACATGCTCTACTCACACAGGATTAGGTATCATGCTTCCAACAAACCCTTTCATAAGTCCCTGCCTTGGGTTCTATGGCTTACATCATGTAGAATACCCTTTCCTGGCTTTTCTTGCATTGTAAATCCCTTCAAAATACAATGGGAAAGTTCACTTCCCTTGTAAATAATTCTTGCCTTTGGCAGAAATATTCATTTCAAATAGCATTTTAATCTTTTTTTTATTATGGCATTATATTTTATTAGAAGTTTCTTATTTGTCTGATGCTCAAAATAGACTACACTTTTCCTTAAGAGAGTGCTATGTTTTATTCCTTGTAAACAGAGTTTTTAGAAAGTGCCTGATACATAGTAGGTATTAAATAACTGTTACTGACAAAGTGCTTCCATTAAAACACTTATTTCAATGCATTCATTTATTCAGTCAACAAATATTTATTGTGTGATAGATACTATTCACTATTTCAGTTCTCAGGCTGTAGCAATAAATACATGAATTCCTTGATATGAAACTTACATTTTAGAGAGGGATAAGAGAACCATTAAATAATCTGATTTTACATAGTAATAAATTCTATGAAGTGAATCAAGGAGTGGTACAATCCAAGGAATGACAGAGCTGAAGTTGGAAGGCAATCATGCAGGCTTTCAGTGAGAAAGTGGCATTGAGTTAGACCTGCATAATGTGAAGGAACAAAGACCTAAGCAAGAGGCTGAGAAAAACTATACACATAAGAGAAGAATGAGTACACCATGTTGTAGAAACTGCAAGAAGACCAGGGTGCCTGAAGAAGAAGAAAGATAAAAGTTGTGAAAAATGATATTGAGGGACTTGGACATTTTGGGTCTGAGAAAGGAGGGTTGGATTTCATCCCAAATCTGGTGGGAGAACTTTGGAAGGTTTTTGTAGGGAGTGACAGATGATCACTGTAAGAGGCTACCAAAAGTCCTGGTTGAAATAATCATGGTTTGAATGACCTTAGTAGCTCTGTGATAAGAAAGATAGTATCAAGATGGATTTTGAAGATGTATTAAATAGAAATGGATTAGGAGTGCCTGCAGTGACCCAGTTGGCTAAACATCCTACTCTTGGTTTGTGCTCAGTTGGACTGTGTTGGACTCCATGTGCAGCAGGGAGTCTGATTGAGATTCTCTTTCTATTCCTCTTCCCCTCTCTCTGTAAAATAAATAAATCTTTAAAAATGGATTGTATGTGATACAAATGATGTTATTTAATAACGGAGAAAAATTAAGGAAAAGTATAACCATTGATTCATATCTCTAATGGAATATAAATTCAGTGAGGGTAGGGCCCCTGGCTAGTCTTCTTTATATTCTCTAGCATAGTGCTCACCAAAAGTATGTTTTTAATAAAAAGTAATCATCCCTGGATCTTAATCAAGAAATAGTTATTACCACTTTTTTTATTCCTATATTTTTTCAGCCTGTGTTCATGCAACAGATATAATGGAGTGTGCTAAGTGCACTGAGGTAATGAGGATACATTAATGAGTGAAATAGATACCACAAGCTAATATTCTAGTCAGATTATTTATACAAAAATAATAAATAAAATAATAGATTGTGATAAATGCAGCAGGAAAATTAAGTAGAAAAAGACAGTTGAGGGGAGGGGGACATTGCAAATTTACAGAATCTACACTAGCCCTGAGTAGCAGCATGCTTGACATGTTCTAACAACAATAAAAGGCCAGTGTTGCTGGATCAGAGGGAAAGAGATGAAATAGTAGAACATGAATTCCAAGACGTAAGGAGATGCCAGATTATGTAGAGGCATATTGGAGATTTTACAAATTTTGTCTTTTACTCATACTCAAAAAATGGGAAGACAATGAGAGGTTTTCAACAGAAAAATGGCATATTATGATATACACTTTAATAGGCTACCTCTAGACTTTGTGTTAGGAAGATAATGCCTTGAGGGGACAGATATGAGAAAAACAGCTACTACATGGTGTTGGCCCAAACCAAGGTGAATAGCTGAATGTTGGGAGGCATGGTTGGATATATTTTTTAAGTTAGAATATACAGAATTTGGTGATGTATAGGATTATAAAGGTCATGAGAGAAAATCATATAAGGTTTTCGACCTGAACAATTAGAAGAAAGGATTTTTCATTTACTGAGATGAAGAAAAAGGGACATGAGGAGCTCATATCGGATATACGGAGTTTGACATATCCATTGAACATCCAAATGCAAATAACAGGCAGGAGCTGTCTACACAAGTCTGTAATATAGAAGGAAAGATGTTCACTCTAAGAGTTATGGATTTGGGAATCATCAGAGTTATCTGTATCTTTTTTTTTAAAGATTTATTTATTTATTTATTCATTCATTCAAAGAGAGAGAGACAAGCAGAGGGGGAAGCAGGCTCCATGGAGGGAGCCCAACGTGGGACTCCATCCTGGGTCTCCAGGATCACGCCCTGGGCTGCAGGCGGCGCCAAACCGTTGTGCCACTGGGGCTGCCCGAGTTATCTGTATCTTAAGTTAAAAGACAAGGTAAGATTATCAGGGGGTTAAGAGAAACAACTCTTTGGATAGTTCAAAATTAAGAAATCATAGGGATAAGGAGGAGTCAGCTAAAGTGTATGCTGCTAATTAAACAAAACCCAGGAGAGCAGGATATCTTGGAAGCCATGTAAGTGAGGAAGAAGTGAGCAACTATACATAAAATACTGATAGTTTGGCTCACAATAAGATTTATGATCCAATCTGGCACAATTCTGAGAGTGAAACAGATCATTACTAATTACATCTGAACAATAAACATAAACCAGTACTATTCAAGGTAAACTGGGATGTGTAGTCATGAAGTGATGTTTCAAGTATGAAGAAGACTGAGAAATGATCATTACATTTAGTGATGCACAGGGCTAAATGACCTTGAGAACAAAAAGTTTTGATAAGTTTTAGAAATAAAAGTCCGATTGAATAGTTTCAAGAGAGAATGGGAGGAAGGAATTTGGAAATAGTAAGAACAAACAAATAGTTTGAAAGATTTATTATAAAGAAAAAAATAAGGTGGAACCAGAAGAGGTTATACGAGTGAAAAGTTTTTTTTTTTAATTGGGATTATATTATATTACTTAAATATTTTTAAATGTAAAGTTTAGTGGCAATGAGAACATTCATGATTTTGTGGGACTCAAGAGTGCCATCAATCTCCAGAATTTTTTCATCTTCTGAAACTGAAACTCATTAAATAACAACTCCCTATTCTCCCTTCCTCTGCCCCTGCCAAACACCATTCTACTTTCTGTGTCTATAAATCTGACTGCCTCAAGCACCTCATATAGGTGGAATCATACAGTATTTGTCTTTTTGTGACTGGATTATTTCACTTTGCATATGTTTTCAACATTCATTCATGATGGAGCATGTGCCAGAATTTTAAGACTGAATAATATTTCATTTTTATGTATGTAAATACCACATTTTGTTTATGATTCATCTGTCAGTGGACACGAGTTACTTCTATGTTTTGGCTACTGTAAATAATGCTTCTGTTAACATAGTTATACAAATATCTATTTGAGTTCCTGATTTTAATTATTTTCTTATATATTATTTTATTAAGACAAAAGGAATCTAATGTTGTGGGCTTTCTATATTTTTCTTGGACCATACAGAATCTGGAAAAGAGATGAAGGATTTGTCTCTATCCAACAAATATCTTTTAGGGAGACAACATAGTAACTTAAATAGCAATCAATCTTAAATGCTTTAAATTAAAAAAGTACCAGGTAGCTAGAGACATATTCTACATGTGTAAAAAAAAAAAAAAAAAAAAAAAAGCATCCTCATTGTACTTTCAATGTCTAATTAGTCAGGAGCATTGGTTTTCAATCAGAATGTGAATAGTATAAATTGTATAAACCAGTAAAAAACAACCTTGAAAATGTTAACATATGATTATTTTATTGTTCTTGTTCTACCTCTTTTTTGTTTTATCTGGCTTTGGTATTTTTAAAATTATCATCTGGAGTTTGATTATATATACTGTATTTGAATCTCAGACTTTTAATTTACTTTGGGTTGAACCACAGCATTGACAGGACAAAAATCTGAATATATCATAAAACATGAGTACAGGATTAACAAACAGAATGACTCCCAGTGGAAACTTTAGCAAAAAGTGTGAAAAGAACACTTGCAGGATTTTTACAGCAATGACAACTTCCCTAAATTGATGTATGTGTATAAATAAAGCTGTCCCAATGCTAATTGCTATGATATTTGTCTGCTACTAAAAGCTGACTCTTTCCTAATTAGCCTTTTGCCCTTTCTTGCCAATGTCATCAGTTAGATTCTGCAACATTATAATTCAATGCAGAAGAACACAGTTGTCACTGAATTCTGACCTCTTAAAATTGTTTAGGAGAAGGTGGTTGATTGAAGAAGGAAAAATTTTGATTAAGTTTATATCCCTGTTATGCATGGAGCTTTGTCAATTCTGGAACTCTACATTAACAGGAGAAAGTTTGAGTTATTGGACTCATGCTCTTGTTCCAAAGTCTTTGGACAAAGACTCACCTCTACTTAAAAAGAATTCTTTCTTTACCTTTAGTCAATCATTAATTTCACAAGGAAATCTTTAGATTGTAACTTAAGTCAGCTCCCTCTACCATATAATGTCTAGCACAATATAGCACTCTTCTTAATGCTTCTTATTATTTTAATTTTTTAATGATTATTTGAATAATAGCTATCTCATATATGAAACTGTCAGCTGCTTGTTGATAGGGATCCTGCCTGTTTTCGTCACTGCTGTATCCTTGTTTCCTTGCATAATGTGTGACACTATAGTAGGCATTCAAAAAATTTATTTGATGAATTAGTGGGTGAATGAATGAATGATAAAGACATATGGAGGGAATTTTTAAATATATGTGTTTTATGTGAATATAATGTATTATAAAGGTTTCTAATTAGGGAAGTATAGTATAGATTAAGGAATTGTATATTAATTTCTTCAGAATTTCAAGTAAGAGTTGAACAATAAGAATTTTATACCTGTGGGGACCTGAGTGGCTAAGTCAGTTGGGTATCTCACTCTTGATTTCTGCCCAGGTCATGATCTTGGGGTCATAGGGTCAAGCCCTGCATTGGGCTCAGAACTGGGCACAGAATCTGCTTGAGATTCTCTCTCTCCCTCTCCCTATCCCTCCCCAGCCTGCAACCCCCAAAAATAAAATAAAGAATTTCAGAGCTGTTATTAAATGCCTATTTCATCCTTTGAATTGAAACTTTGGAACTGTGAAACACAGAAAGACCATTGATGGGCAGGCATTTCTCAAGAGAAGACTAGAAATCAGAAACCCATAAACAATTGCTGAGTTCGGGATCCCCGGGTGGCGCAGCGGTTTGGCGCCTGCCTTTGGCCCAGGGCATGATCCTGGAGACCCGGTATCGAATCCCACATCGGGCTCCCGGTGCATGGAGCCTGCTTCTCCCTCTGCCTGTGTCTCTGCCTCTCTCTCTCTCTCTGTGACTATCATAAATAAATAAAAATTAAAAAAAAAAAACAATTGCTGAGTTCTTACTAAGCTGCTTATATGGTCCAAATGATAAGTGCTACTTTGCCCATGACAGCTTAAATTTTATATAGCCAGGATTATTTTAGTGTTCCACACATTTCATTGTATTCTAATTCTCTCATGTTTAATCCCTGTGAATAGCTGTAATTTGACAGAACAATGTACTTGATGATCATTTGGAATAAATGGAAGTTTATTGATTTATTATTAGCAGTTAGAATAGCAACTATTTGGTATTTTTGTGCACCAAGTACTGACATAGGTGCATTATTTAATTTTGAGATATTTTATATTTCATTTGAACTAAACAAGAGGAGAATCTGTTATTGTCACATGCTGCAGAAATCTAACTCTGCTATATTCTGTCAAGTTTAAGTAGATTTACTATTATTGTCCCAGGTAACTGATGTGTCCTAGCTGACCTCACATGTTCTCCCAATGAGGAATGGTTGTATTAAAATCTTTGATCTTTCTATGAAAAATGGCACTTCTATAGCTGTCACTATCCACATAGACTAAGTGACAAAAAGGACAGAGTGGCCAGTGGTCATATCCACATTATACACATGTTAAAACTTGTACTTGGCTCTATTGCTGCTGCTGCTATTTGTAAAATACAGCTCTGCTTGAGTCTTTGCCTCTTAGTCACAAAGCCTGCCAGACTCCTTTGATCACAAAAGTCACCCCATGCTTACAGTCATGTTCCAAGTTGGTCTGTCTGCTTCTCTTCTTTCTAAGCAGCGATATTAGAGGTTGTGGTTCAGCATGTGTATAAAGTATTTCTTCTGCACTACTCCACCTCAGGTCTCCATCCAACAGTGGCTTGGATTATAGAGTCCCTACAAATGTCCTGCATGTGCAGAAATATCAAGCTGAGAGTAATAGGTTTTGTTTTGTTTTGTTTTGTTTTTGGTCACAGTGAATACATACAATATTATTATATTTTGTATATATTTATATAATTATGTATTGTGGTTTATAATTTACTCAGTTTATAATTTCAGTACTGAATTCCACCATAAGGATGAGGAAAGGTTACGGAGCTATGTAAAGTTTTCATCATTTTTTATTCCTGTTTCCATATAAATTTCACCCTGAAATCCAATTAGTGTCCATCTCTAATAAATTGTTTTCACTGTAATGCTAGATTCATTTTTTCTTAAAATGAAACCAATTGCCAGTTAGACTATTAACTGTAATAGACAATATAAAAGAGAGTGAGTTATTTTGCATTAAAGGATAAAATGTTATCTTGTTTAGCTTTAATTTTACCCTCTGAAATATACTTTCTAACTTATTAATTTATTACAGAGAGGCTGGATTTCAGCTGAGAACAATCTAAGATCCTGGAAATTGTAATAAAAGTGGATTCTAAAAAGTGAAGAAATCTGGTGAATTACCTAATAATGGGTTGATTCTCTATGGTTACTTTGGAAATCTTGGGCTAATTGTTGAAAATATTTCATATTTTCTGCTTAAAATATACCTTGGCTATTGTAGAATTGTAATAATTATAATTAAACAAATGGTACAGCTATTACAGTTTTATTATTTATGCTGTGCATATTTATTGTGTACCTACCATGTATAAAGTGTTATTCTAAAAGCTTGGATACATTCTGTGATTAACAGACAAAAGAATAGTGCTCTTTTGTTTGTTGATATTCTCTACATTTTGTGACTTTTTTTTTTTTTTTTACATTTTGTGACTTTCAATGAAGACAAATTATTCTATATTAGTTATCACAGTTTTTCACTTCATTTGTCAGGTTGATTAAAATATTTACATGGAAAGAATATTTTTAAAACATTGAATTCCAGTCAGGCTCAAGCAAGAGAATACCATAGACCCAGAACCACTAAATTTCTCCTTCCTTGAAACCATGGCACGTTATGTTTTTGTTAGATCATTGTAGTTCTCAGATGCATGTAGAAAGAAAAGTCACAGAAGTCTTGTAGTTGTTACCTGTTTTTCACATCTCAAATACTTTATTTGAAAATAATGTGGATGAAATGCTTAAAGTATGTTATAAAGAATCAACTGCTCCTAAATGGAAAGACTGGTCAGTACTTTTGTTTTGATAAATTTTATTTGATAATAAGATACAATTTTCCTTATAATATTTGACCTTTGGTTTATTATATCATCCTTATTTTATTAGATATTCCTTATTGTATAACAGTTCTTAGAATTGTAGGGCAAGACTAGTAATCACTTCATCAAATGATCAAGATAACCAGCACTTTTGTTTCTTTGGGGTCATTAAAACAAAACATTTTTAGTAGTAGGCAACTAATGATTTTCAGGTTTGACACAGAGTTGACCCTTCTTTTCTAGTAACAGCATCCCTATCATTTCAAATTACAATCAGTTCAAAATATCATTTTAATGATATCAGATTGGAAGAGAGCCCTGTGCAGTTTGACAGCTGTGCTCTATATTTAAGCTCAGTTAAAGCTCACTTTAAAGCAGCATGTCTTTGTAGTCATGAAGCTCCTTAATGCTGTGACATGTCTGTGATTCTGTGCATCAATCATGGTGGCAGAAAGCTATATTCCTCCTTAAGAGGAAATGCTATGGAAGCAGGCAATGAAATGAGTATTGCCATATGTCTGTTACCGTGCAGCATTCCCATAGTTTAAATTACTCTCTTAGTTCCCATTGGCTCTCGACATTCCCCTTTTTTTCTAACCTTCCCAGAAATATTGTCAGCTTTTATTCTTTTGTCAGGTTGCCATTAAGTACTCCCCTTCTTGGGGTCTTACTATTCATAAAAATAGAATCACAGCTCTTTTTTCCATTTTAAAGATGTGACTAATAATCATCATGCCAGGGGGATAAGAAATTGTACAGGGGGATAGTTACATATATTCAAGATATATTTCACTTTATATATTCTTCTTCTTGGTTTGTATAACTGACTCATTTGCTACCTATTGGATGCCTCTTCAGCTTGCCTATCTTTTCATCTTTCCAAAGACAGATCCATTTTGTGGTGCTGCCCATTTGCAAACTTCACTCTCCAGACAAATCCCTCAGCAGGATGGTTCCTTCGCTTATAGCAAATGCTCCTCTAGGTGAATTTAAAGTGAAACAGTAGGAAAAGAATAGGTATTTCCTATTTTTGTTAATTTTTAAATTATTTTATAATTTTTTTTATTTTTTTTAGTATCCCCTATTTTGTTTGAGCCTTTTGCTTGTTTTCTTTATTCATTCAATAACTTATTTATGACTCAGGATATTTATTTATATTTTCTTTCATCATATTTATTGAAAGCTGGTAAACAAAAAAGATAGTGTCTAACTTTTGAGGATCTCACAATATCTTGTAAATAAAAGCCTTGGAAGGCTTTTTGTACTTTAGATATCCTTTTGTTTGCTTATGTGTGAGTGTGATAACAAAGAATATTAAATATCTTTCAACTGTATTGGCTTCATATATTGCTTTCCTTGTAATATGAAAAAAAAAACAGTCTTAAACATTTGAAACACAAATAGTACTTGGGTTTTAATCAGAGGACTACGTAATGTCACCTACAGGAGATAAGAGTTTTTACCTCAAATTTTCCACAGTTAAATATTGAATTTTTAAAAATTTGTGGAAGCATATGAAAATGCTTTCAGGGAAATATTCCAAATAAATTTTATTTGGTTATGCATCATTTAGTGTCACTAAGTGGAGACTCCAATTTTATATCCCTATCTGTAAGTCACTCTATACTTTTGAGGTAAGTCAGAAATGAACATTTGTAAACAGACAAGCAATTTGTCTTATTATATAGTATCGATATTTTACTTATATATTATTTAAATTTATAAATTATTTTATTTAGGTATGATTAACATAGAGTGTTACATTAGTTTTAGATGTATAATGTAATGATTCAACAATTATATTTGTTTTTCAGTGTTCATTAAAGTAAGTGCAATCTTAATTGCCCATCCCATATTTTCCTCACCCACTACCCCTCTGGTAACCACTAGTACTCTGTATTTAAGAAATTTGTTTTTTGTTTGTCTTTTTTTTCTTTGTTGATTTTTTTTAAATTCCATGTATCGTATGGTATTTGTCCTTTTCTGACTTATTTTATGTTAGCATTTTATCCCCTTAGTCCATCCATGCTGTTGCAAATAGTAAGATTGTATTCTTTTTTATGACGAGTAATGTTCCATTATGTATGTATATATATATACCACATCTTATTTATCCATTCCTTTACTGATGGGCAATTGGTTTGCTTCTGTATCTTGGCTATTGTAAATAAAGTTGCAATAAACACAGCAATCCTTTACCTTTTTAAATTAGTGTTTCTATCTTTTTTTGGGGTAAATATACAGTAGTGGAATTACTCAATTATATGGTAATTCTATTTTTAATTTTTTTTTTTGAGGAACCTCCATACTGTTTTCCACAGTGCTTGCACCAACTTGCATTTCCACCAATGGTGCACAAGGGTTTCTTTTTCACCACATCCTTGGCACACTTGTTATTGCTTGTGTTTTTTATTTTAGTTATTCTGACTGGATGTACAATGATATCTTACTATCATCCAATTTTCATTTCTCTGATGATTAGTGATGTTGAGCATCTGATCATATCTGTTGCCTATCCATATTCACTTGATCTTAGCCAAAAGGCTGAGAAGACATGTTGTTGCCTATCCATATGTAGTCTTTGGAAAAAATTCTACTCAGGTCCTCTGCCTTAATTTTTTTTTTTTTTTTTTTTTTTCCTCTGCCTTAATTTTAATTAGATTTTTAGTGTTGAGTTTTGTAGGTTTTTCATATAATTAATATAATATTAATCCCTTATACATTTATATCATTTGCAAACATTGTCTCCCATTCAGTGGGTTGCCTTTTTATTTTATTGATGATCTGTGCAAAAGCTTTTTATTTTGGTATAGTCCATGTAGTTTAATTTTGCTTTTGTTTTTCTTGCCAGAGGATAAATAGCTAGAAAAATTTGCAAAGGGTGATGTCAATGAAATTACTGGCTGTGTTCTTTTCTAGGATATTTATGGTTTCAGGTCTTATATTTAGATCTTCAGTCCATTTTGAGTTTATTTTTGTGCCTGGTGTTAGGGACTGGCCAGTTTCATTATTTTATACATAGCCATCCAGTGTTCCCAACACTATTGAGGAGACTGTCTTTTCCTCATTGTATATTATTACATCCTCTGTCATAAATTAATTGAGCATAAAGCCTAGGTTTATTTATGGGCTTTCTATTCTGTTCCTTTGATCAACGTGTCTGTTTTTGTTCCATCACCATACTGTTTTGATTACTGTGGCTCTATAGTGTATCTTGAAATATGGTTTGGGATATTTTCAACTTTGTTCTTTTTCAAGATTGCTTTGGCTATTCAGTATGTTTTGTGTTCCATACAAATTTTAGGATTATTTGTTCTAGTTTGTGAAAAATGTAATTGGTATCTTGAGAGTGATTGCATTAAATCTATAGATTGCTTAGATAGTATTGGCATTTTAACAATATTTGTTCTCCCAATCCATGAGCTTGAAGTATCTGTTTGTGTCATTTTCAGTTTATTTCATGATGGTTAACTTCATCCTAGGTATTTATTTTTTTTAAGATTTTATTTATTTATTAATGAGAGATACAGAGAGAGAGAGAAAGAGAGAGAGAGAGGCAGAGACACAGGCAGAGGGAGAAGCAGGCTCCATGCAGGTGGCCCGTCACGGGACTTGATCCTGAGTCTCCAAGATCACGCCCTGGACCAAAGGCAGTGCTAAACCGCTGAGCCACCCGGGCTGCCTAATTATTTTTGTTGAAATTGTAATAGGATTGTTTTCTTTATTTCTCTTTCTGCTTCTTCATTATTAGTGTATAGAAATGCAATGGATTTCTCTATATTAATTTTGCTTTCTGCAACTTCACTGAATTAATTTATCAATTCTAGTAGGTTTTTGGTGGAGTCTTTAGGGTTTTCTATATATAGTATCATGTCATCTGCAGATACTGAAAGTTTTACTTCTTCCTTACCAATTTGGATATCTTTTTTCTTTTTTTAAATCTGATTGTTGTGGCTAGGACTTCTAGTACTATTTTGAATAGAAGTGGTGAAATGAACTTCTTGTCTTGTTCCTGCTTTTGGAGAAAAAGCTCTCAGATTTTCACCATTGAGTGAAATGTTTTATGGATTTTTCAATATATGTCCTTTATTATGTTGAGGCACGTTCCCTCTAAACATACTTTGTCATGAATGGCTTTTGTAGTTTGTCTAATGCTTAAGATTTTAAAAGTGATTTCTAGAGAACCATCATGTTTTCTGAACAAAGAGAAATAATCTCTTAATGCTTATATATATAGTAGCCAAATGATAAATATATTCCTCATATTCATACTTCTAATTCTACAACCTCATAATTACTGTGTGTCCATCTCCCCCATTCATTGTGTGTGTGTATGTGTGCACGTTTGCGTTCTCTCTCCCTTTCTCTTATTCTTTCTCCTTTCTTTCTTTAAGATGGATTTGGGTTCTTCAATAGATTCTTTGCCTGATAATGGCCAAGTTAGAGTTAGGATAAGGCTAGCCCAATAGGCTTATCATACTGCAAATTCAAATTTGACCCTGCTAACATACAAAAGTCAGATTAACTCTGCACCAAGAGCCAATTTTCTATGCACTGAATTAAACCTTATAAGGAGAAACCACAATATAGTGCACTTAGCTGAGAACTGAAGCTAATTACTGATAAAAGTTAAGGGAGTTTAAAAACAAGAAAGACCAGGAGCACCTGGGTGGCTTGGTGGTTGAGCTCTTGCCTTTGGCCCAGGGCGTGATCCCAGAGTCCTGGGATCAAGTCCCACATCAGGCTCTCTCCAGGGATCCTGCTTCTCCATCTGCCTCTCTCTCTCTGTGTCTGTCATGAATAAATAAATAAAACCTTAAAAATAAAACAGAAACCACAAGAAAGACGAATAGGCAAATACTATATGATTCTATTTAATGAAGTATCTAATGTAGTCCAATTTATGGAAACAGAAAGTATAATGTTGGTTGCCAGAGGTGTAGGGGAAGTGAAATGGTTTTCTAACGTGTGTTTTTTTAAAAACTACAATTACCAACTAATCAATGAATCGATCATTGACTTATAAGAAATAATGTATTTCCTCAAAGTGTATTCATTTGTTAGAATGTGACAAGAAGTATTTTTAATTATCTTCGTTGTTCTGAAAGTCAGCAGTACTTAACTATTCCATAAATTAAGATATTATAAACTTTTCTCTTGCAAATAGAAATCTAGTTTAAAATAAAAAGCTCTTTGGGGGAAAGTATGACATTTACTTAAGTCTGTATGAAGTTTTTTGACATAGTTTTTTTTTTTTTTTTTTTTTAACTAATATAATGGAAACAGAAGCCCAGAACCCAAAAACTAAAGGCAATCCATGGCTATATGACATAGAGAAAAGAAAAGAAGCTCAAAGTCTGGAGTATAAGGAAAGGAAATATGTATGTTTTTTAATAAATATATTAAATTTAATCTTGCTTTAGTTTGATTTAGTTATTACAAGTAGTTTTTATATTAAAATAAAGATCAGCTGCAACTTGGAATTGAATATATTTTTAAAAATGATCAAATTGAAATTTGAGAAGCATTTGCCTAAAAGGCACCAAAGAAAAAAGCCATCTAATTATTTAACTTTGCTAAGGAAGCAATTCTGCCCATGGGCTACTGTGAGAAAGACATTGTGCCATTATAGCTTCAGATGTTTACCTGCTGTGATATCTAAGGATTTTTGTGACCAAAAGTACTGTATTTCAAAGTTCTAAGAACCAAAGGATCACAAATAACTTATTTGAAAAACTCATGTGCAATATAGAAAGGACCATAAACAAGAGATCACACCCACACAGAGATCACATGTGCACACACACACACACCTACATAGAAAGGCCTTCCTACTGATTCCATGAACTAGAGCTCATGTACTATATGTGCAGGAACGTCCTATAGTTCCAAGATCTATAGTTAGCCTGCTGAAGATACTTGAGAGCCAATAATGTAAGTTCTAGCCCTTGCCTGAGTTTGAAGGAAGGAGAAGACCAATGTTCCAGTTCAAAGACCTTCCAACAGAGAGAGTAAGTTTTCTCTTACTCAGTTTTTATTCTATTCAGGCTTTCAACTGATTGAATGAGGCCTACTCAAATTTGAGAAAGCAATCTGCTTTACACAGTTTGTTGATTCAAACATTGAATTTTATCTAGAAACATTCTTATACACTCTTCCAGGGTAAAGTTAAACCAAATACCTGGACTCCTCATGGGCAAGTTAAGTTGATATGTAAAATTAACCACTCTGTGTAACTTGTCAAAGGAGAGAACATCATTTATTCATTGTTATTCTTATACAGACTTATCAGGTTTAAAAATTTGCAAATTCAGTTTGTGGCATATTAGAAATTAAACTTGAAAGTAGGCTAAGATAAATCTAAAAAATAAATATAAATAAATATAATAAATATATTAAATGTCTACAGTTGAAGTAAAAGCAAAGAGAGCATTTAAGAAACAATTATTGATCCATGAGCCAAAATAGTAATTGCTGTTGCCAAGTAATAAGAAAAAAAAAAACAATTCTATTCCTTTCAGGACAGTGTATAATATTTTTAGAACAAAAACTATCTCAAAGAGTGAATATATTAATAATTTAATATTTAAAGTGATACATTTCAGTTACAGAAAAGTGAATTTTCAAAGTTGAGAGAGATTATATATGTTATTAGGAAATTATTCAGGTACAAATGTGAAAAGGAAAAAAAATTCTGCGGAGGTATATCTCCCATTACTATTGAAATGCTATAGTTGCCTTAGATGGAAGTGAATAATTTTGATATGATTTATCTATGTTATGCAAACTCCTATATAACACAAACATAAAAAATTTAAACATGTAAAAGATCTAATATCTATTTTAGGTCTTCTAGGTGTTGATTATGTAAAAAATATTAAAATGCATTTGCAAAAATCAGTGCATTGTTAAAATGCTCAGAAATCACTGCTGTTACTTGCTTAAGTCTGTGTCATAGGGTTTATTTATTCACACAAAGTCTTTTATTGAATACATTTTGACAAATACTGTGTTAATTGGCCAGAGATCCAAAATCAGACAGAATTTCCTGGAGGAGATGATTTCTGAGCTTATCTTAAAAGATAAATCAGTGTTATTTAGGTGAAGAATCACATTGCTCAGTTCATTTCTTGCAGAGGTGACATTATAAAAAAGGCATGAATGTGATAATCAGTATGAAATATGCATGTACCTGTCTATGGCAGGCAATACAGTTTAATGTTCATCGAGTGGTTAAGAATAGAAATGGAGAGGCAGATAACAACTTGTGAAGGACTCTGTCATATATATTAATTAATTAGTTAATTAAATTTATTGATTTATTGAATATATACCATATGCTGGGCACTATTCTAGGTGTTTTGAAAATAGTAGTAAACAACTACTATTCAACTAGTAGCCCTAATCAACTTATATTTTATGTTAGAGGATGACCAGTACTTTACAGAGAGAGGAAAAAAAGGTGGACTAAGCTAAAGATAGTCATCTGTGCGGCAGATAGAGATGGGCTAGTGGCAGTATTAAGTACAGTCAAATAAGAATAGGCTTCACATGGGGCACCTGGGTGACTCAGTGGTTGAGTGTCTGCCTTTGTTTTATTTTATTTTAATTTTTATTTATTTATGATAGTCACACACACACAGAGAGAGAGAGAGAGAGAGAGGCAGAGACACAGGCGGAGGGAGAAGCAGGCTCCATGCACCGGGAGCCCGACGTGGGATTCGATTCCAGGTCTCCAGGATCACGCCCTGGGCCAAAGGCAGGCGCCAAACCACTGCGCCACCCAGGGATCCCTGCCTTTGGATCAGGGCATGATCCTAGGGTCTGGGATTGAGTCCCGCATTGGGCTCTCTGCGGGGAGCCTGCTTCTCTCTCTGCCTATGTCTCTGCTTCTCTCTGTGTGTCTCTCATGAATAAATAAATATATATATTTTTAGATTTATTTATTTATTTCCAATAGACATAGTGAGAGAGAGAGAGAGAGGCAGAGACACAGGAGGAGGGAGAAGCAGGCTCCATGCAGGGAGCCCGACGTGGGACTCGATCCTGGGACTCCAGGATCGCACCCTGGGCCAAAGGCAGGCGCCAAACCACTGAGCCACCCGGGGATCCCCAATAATTTTTTTAAAAAATATAAAGAATAGGCTTCGTTGAGGAGGTAATACATGAACAAAATCCTGAATAAGGTAAAGGAGATAGTCAAGTAGATATTTGGGAAAAGAGTATGTTAGAGATAGGGAAGAGAAGGAGCACATATCCTAAGGTTGAATTGTTCCTGGAAGGTTTAAGAAACAGCAGGGAGCTGGAGACACCACTGTAGTGAATAATGAAGAAAGTAATAGAATGGAGTACAGACACTTAAAAGCAAGAACTTGTAGAGTTTTATAGGCCATTGTAAGGGCTTTTACTCTTGCTCTGAGTGAAATGGGAAACCATTAAAGGGTTTTAGGTAGAGGAGATAAGATCTGAGATCTGAGATCTGACGCAGGTTTTTCAACTGTCATTCCAGCTGCGGTGATGTGAATAAATGTAAGGAGTAAGGGTGAAAGTAGGTACACTCCTAATAAGGCTATTGACACAGTCTGAGCATGAGCTGATACTGTCTCAAGCAAAGGTGTTATCAGTGGATATATTGAGAAAAAGTCAAGTTGTTTATGTGTTGTGAAGATAGAGCCCAAAGAATTTCCTATTGGATTGGATGCAGGATCAGAACAAGAAGTAGTCAAGATTAACTCCAGAATTTTTAATCAGAGAAATTGGGAGGAGTTTTCATCAAATGAGATAGAAACAAAATCAAAAACAGTAAGGGACAGATTTTCAGAGAAAAGTCAAGAATTCAATTTCGGATATGGTAAATTGATGATGTTTATTAGAAAACCAAGTAAAGGAGAAAAACTGGTGATTAGATATTCATAAATTTGAGTTGTATTCTTAAATAGTGGAGAGCCACTGGAACATTTCAGGTAGGGGGAAATACAGTCAGTTGTGTGCTTTAGTTTAATTTTCTCTGGTGGTTAGGTGGAATGTCTATCTAGAAGAAGGAAAGCCTGAAATTAGAGATACCAGTTAGTAGTTGGTTGCAAATGTCCAGAAAGTCAATTTGTGGGAACAAATAATGAATGTTGTAAGAGAGCACTGGATGATTTGAAAAATACTTCAGAGGTAAAAATCAGGGCATTTGTTTGGTTTTGAGTATCTTAGGGAGAAGGAGGAATAAAATATTTTTTCTAAATTTATTCTCATACTAAATTTAACTGCCATTATCTGAAATAAAGAATAGAGGAGAAGCATGTTTAGGGGTAAGAAATTCACATTTAATTTTGACCTTTTATAATTTCTGTTCATGTGGCTTATTCAGGTGTAGATATCCAGTAGGCAGTTGAAAGATACCCAGTAGGAATTCCTCGGGTATGGCTAAATGGAGTGTAGAAATTAGGGAGAAAAGAGCATTAGTGTTAAAATTGAGACCATGAAAATGGATGAGGGTATCATGGAGAGTAGAAAGTGGGGAATATTCCCAAAATATAAAACAAATAATTAAAATTGATATTTATGTAAAAGAAGAGGGACACATGAAAGATATTTTAAACTGGTTATAGTAAGGACAGTCATGAGTTAGTAATAAGGGAATTTAAAATTTTCAAAAATGTCTTCTACACAGTCACACTGTAAAATATTACATTGTGCACTGGAAACGAGAATGTTGATGACCATTGTGATGATAGGTGAAAGTACAGGATTGCAGGGGTGGACTGCACATAAAGAGTCATACTGAAATGTACCAATTAAAAGACAGTGATTGTTAGAGTGAATCAAAAAACAGGACACAACTATAAATGGTCAACAAGAAACATTTTAAACTATATTAAAATGAAAACACAACTTATCAAAATGTTAGGATACAGTGAAAGCAGTGCTTAGATGGAAATTTATAGCATTGAATGCATGTATTAGAAAAGAGGAAAGGTCTAAAATCAATACTCTAGGTGTCCATCCTAGGAAACTAGGAAAAGAAGACCAAACTAAACCAAAGTAAAAAGATGAAGAGAAATAAGAGTTAGAGGAGAAAGTAGTGAAATTGAAAACAGAAAATCAGTAGAGAAAATCAACTGATCTTCTTTGAGAAGATCAGTAATATTAGTAAGTCTCCACTATGGTAAGTAAAAAAGAGAGAGGGCAAAATTACTATATCAGAAATGAAAGACGGGCTATCACTGCAGATCCCATGGACATTAAAAGAGTAATAGAAGAATACTATGAAAACTCTATGTCCACAAGTTTGATGACCTTCATGAATTAGACCTATTGCTTGAAAGGCATAATCTGCCAAAACACACACAAAAGAAAGAGATAATCTGAGTAGACCTATATCTAGTAAAGAAATTGAGTCCATAATGTATAATCTTCAAAACAGAAAGCACCAGGCCACGATAGGTTCACTGGTGAATTCTACCATATTCCACATTTAAGGAAGAAATTATACCAATTCTCTGCAGCCTCTTTCAGAGGATTGAAGCAGAGAGAATACTTCTGACTCATTCTGTGAGGTCAGTATTATCCTAATACCAAAATCAGACAAAGATAATACAAGAAAACTCGAGAATGATATCTCTTATGAACATAGAAGCAAAAACCCTCAATAGGAAATTAGCAAATCAAATCCAACAGTGCATAAAAAAAAGAATTACACACTATTACCGAGTAGGATTTATCACAGGTTTATAAGGCTTATTCAGCATTTGAAAATCACCTAATGTAATCAATCACAGCAACACACTAAAGAAGAAAAATTACACAGTCCTGTCAATGGAAGGAGAAAGGGCATTTGACAAAATCTAATATTTATTCATGATAAAAACTCTCAGTATATAAAAACAAAGAAGCAAATAAACAAACAACTCTCAGTAAACTATAGGAGAAGAGGGGAACTTTCTCAACTTGATAAAGATAATATACAGGGTTGCCTGGGTGCTTAAGTGTCTCACTTCAGCTAAGGTCATGATCCCAGCATCTTGGGATCTAGTCCGGGATTGGGTGCCCTACTCAGTGGGGAGTCTGCTCCTGCCTCTTCTTCTCTTTCTACTCCCTCCCCGTGCTCATGCTCTCTCTCATTTTCTCTCTCTCTCTCTCAAATAAATAAATAAAATATTTTTTAAAAGATATACAAAAAACGTACAACTATGGTGAGAAATTCAAAACTTTCCCACTAAGAATGTGTATAGGCAAGGATGTTGCCCCTCACACCTTCTTTTCAACATTTTACTGGAAGTCCTTACTAATCAATAAGACAAGATAAGAAAATAAAAGGTATGCATGTTGGGAAGGAAGACAAAACTGTGTTTGTTCGCAGATGACACAATTGTCTACTTAGAAATCTGAAAAAAGATAGACAAAGAACTCCTGGAACTAACATGTGAATATAGAAAAGCTGCAGGATACAAACTTAATATACAAAAGCCAATTGCTTTCTTGTATACTTGCAATTAACAAGTGGAATTTGATATTAAAACACAGTATCATGTTTATTAGTACCCTCAAATAATAAAATACTTAGGTATATATCTAACAAATATATTTATAAGATCTATAAGTGGAAAACAAAATTCAGATTAAAAAAATCAAATAAGTAAATAAATGGAGAGATATTCCATGTTCATGGGTAGAAAGTTTCAATATTGTCACAATGTCAGTTCTTCCCAAATTGATCTATAGATGCAATGAAATTGTGATCAAAATCTCAGCAAGAGGGATCCCTGGGTGGCGCAGCGGTTTGGCACCTGCCTTTGGCCCAGGGCGCGATCCTGGAGACCCGGGATCGAATCCCACGTCGGGCTCCCGGTGCATGGAGCCTGCTTCTCCCTCTGCCTGTGTCTCTGCCTCTCTCTCTCTCTCTCTCTGTGACTATCATAAATAAATAAAAATTAAAAAAAAAAAAACTCTTTAAAAAAAAAAAAAATCTCAGCAAGACATTTTGTGGATATTGATGAACTGATTCTAACATTTATATGGAAAGGCAAAAAAAAAAAAAAAAAAAAATCCAGAATAACCAACACATTCTTGAAAGAAAAGAACAAAATCAGCATAGTGACACTACCTGACTTCAAGATTTATTATAAAAAATGTAGTAATCAAAAAAGTATATTATACTGGTGAAAGAATGGGCAAATAGATCAATGAAACAAAATTGAAAACCCAGAAATGGTTACACACACACACACACACACACACACACACGCATACAGACACACTGATTTTTTTTTCAAGATATTATTCATTTATTCATGAGAGACACAGAAAGAGAGAGAGGAAGAGACACAGGCAGAGGGAGAAGCAGGCTCCATGCAGGGAGCCCAATGTGGGACTTGATCCCAGGACTCCAGGATCATGCCCTGGATCAAAGGCAGGCGCTAAACCGCTGAGCCCCTCAGGGATCTCCTCACACACTGATATTTGACAACAGAACAAAAGCAATACAGTGGAAAACAGTCTCTTCAACAAATGGTGCTAAAACACCTGGACATCCATATGCAAAAAAAAAAAAAAAGATACAGATGTTACCCCCTTCACAAAAGTTAACTCAAAATGAATCATAGACCTACAAACTAAAAAACTATTAAAATACAAACTATAAAAGTCCTAGAAGCCAGCATTTGATAAAACCTATATGGCCTTGGGTATGATGATATCTTTCTATATATAATGCCAATGGTACAATCCATGACAAATAATTGATGAGCTAGAGTTTATTAAAACTAAGAACTTTTGTTCATTTTGCTTGTTTCATTTGTGTTGTGTTGTGAATGACAACATCAAGAGAATTGGAAGACAAGCCACAGACTGGGAGAAAATATTTGCAGAATACACATTGAATAAAGGACTACTATCTAAAATATACAAAGTACTCTTAAAGCTCAACAATGAGAATACACACATGCCAACCAAAATTGTGCCGAAGACCTTAACGGACGCCTCACCAAAGTAAATACACGGATAATAAGCATATGAAAATATTTTCCACATGATTTATAATCAGGGAAAGGCAAATTAATACAAGAATGAAATATCACTGTATAGCTATTAGAATGGCCATAATTTAGAACATTAATAACTCCAAATGCTAGTGAGGGTGTAGAGGAGTTGGAACACTCATCCATTTCTGTGTGTAAGCAAAATAGTGCAGCCATTTTGAAAGACCCTTTGATGATTTCTTACAAAAGTAAACATACTCTTGTCATACTATTCAGTTATTACCCTCATTGCTATTTGCTCATAGGAGATGAAAACTGTAGCTACACAAAGGTTTCCATATGAGTATAGTGGCTTTATTCATAATTGTCAAAACTTAGAAACAGCTAATATATCCTTTAGTAGCTGAATGGATAACTATGCTTTATCTTGAAATTGGAATATTATTCAGGGCTAAAATCAAATGAGCTTATCTACCCATGAAAATACATGGAGGAACCTAAAATGCACATGAGTAGATGAAAGAAGTGGCTTAGAAGCCGTGAAGTGAACAGGCTACATACTCTATAACAATTTTATGACATTCTGGAAATTGCTAAGCTATAGGACAAAGAAAAGATAAGTTGTTGCCTATAGTTGTGCATATGTGTGTTTTGGCAGATGCAGTGGGGAGATAAGTAGTTGAAGCATAAAGTATTTTTAGGGCAGTGAAAATACTGGATACAGCATTATAGTCATGGGTATATGTCATATATTTGTTTATAACCCATATAATATACAATGTCAAGAGTGAACCCTATAGTAACTGTGGACTTGGAGTGATTAGGATGTCAGTTTAGGTTCATCCTTGGTAACAAATGTATCCCCTTGGTGAGTGATGTTGGTTAATAGTGAGAGGCCTATGCCTGTATGGGAGCAGAAAGTATGTGGGGAGTTTCTCTACCTTCTTATCAATTTTGTTGTTAACATAAAACTGGCCTTAAAAATAAAGGATTAAAAAAGATCAACAGGAAGGGGGTACAGGGTAGAATCAGACTGACAACAATGGCTTATTAGAGAGTTGGAGTAAGAAAAGGAGACTACACTTTCAAGAACTAATACATGGAAGGAAAAGATGATAATATAGGTCCATGTTGTGGGACAAAGAGAGAATCATTTTATCTTCTCATAGTGTCAAATCTCTCCCATTCTAGGAGGAGAGAATATAGGAAAGAGGTGAATTTGAGCAATATCTTATAGAAAGTGGGTAGGATATGCATAAAGTGATACTTCAGTGTAAATGGCAGAAAAATTGGTGAGATGAGCTTACATTCACATAGATTTGTAGATTAAGGGAAGTAAAGTTAAGGAAGACTATACATTATCACCACAAATGTCTCAATAAAGCACTCCAAGTTGCCTTTTCTGGGAATGTAGGGTTGAGTACAAAGCTGGAATACCTGCAGAAGGAAACTGAGGGTGGATGGGTGGCTTCACCTCCGACTCTACGTTTCAGCTCAATTTCTAATCTCATGGTTGTGGGACTGAGCCCTGCATCAGACTCTGCGCTTAATGAGGAGTCTGCTTGTCTTTCCAGCTCTCTCTCTCTCTCTCTCTGAAATAAATAAATAGAATCTTAAAAAAAGAGGAAGATGAAAACAAATTACAATAAATTTAGTGACAAAACCTCAGAATTTTAGAACTTTCTAATTCTATTGTTCAGAAGTGTGACATATCTCACTAGCTAAAATCAAGATGTCAGTAAGGTTTTGTTCCTTTCTGTTCTAGACTCTAGGGTCAATCTATTTCCTTGCCTTTTCCTGCTTCTAGATGCTGACTGAATTCTTTGGCATACTATCTTTTTCTATCTTCAAAGTCAGCAATGACATACAGTACCTCCTCACATCTTAGTACTTCACACTGACTTCTCTGTTTCCATCTTCCACATTTAAAGGACCCTCCTAAAAAAAAAATAAAAATAAAAATAAAGGACCCTCCTAATTATATAGGACATGTCCAAATTTTCAAAGATAGTCTCCCTATCTTTTTAAAAATATTTTATTTATTTATTCATGAGAGACACAAAGAGAGAGGCAGAGACTTAGGCAGAGGGAGAAGCAAGCTCCCCATGGGGATCCTGATGTAGAACTCAATCTCTGATCCTTGTTTCATGCTCTGAGCTGAAGGCAGACACTCAAACGCTGAGCCACTCAGGCAGCTCTAATTCCCCTATCTTAAAGTCAACCGTTTAACAATTTTAATTTTCTCTGCTACCTTCATTCTTCTTTGCCACGTAACCTAATATTTATGGGTTCCGGGGATTAAGAAATGGGCATGTCTGTGAGACCATCATTCTGCCTATCACAATGGCTGATGCTGAGGGTCAACCTGAATTAGAGACTAGGAATTGAAATGATGCTAATCTTGGAATTGGATACTTACACCCCACAATAAAAGGTTAATAAACGCTGAGTTTAGCATGGAATCAGAGTTCAGACTTGTGTTTTGGTGAAAGAATAGGAGTACAGAAAAATTAGGTGGTAATGAGAGAGTATGGTGCAGAATGAGCCATGTTGTCTAGTCCTGTTAGCAAAAACACTAGAGAAGGAAAAGGCTGATAGACTGTAGGGGTGGGTGAGTATGGGGTGGAAAATGGAGAAAAAAAAGAAAGTGGTTGTATCTGTCTGTGAGATGCAAAAGTAGCTATGATGTATTTAAGGAAATGAAAGTCAGAAAAAAAATATTTAAAGAGTAGGATATTGGGATTTTATATCTCAGAGTTAGATGAGTTCAGCGTGATTAAAACTTCCAGGACATAATCATGAGAACAAATAGTTAAAGAACAATGGGCATGATGGCCATTGAAATGGAGAAGTTCAAATATCTGTAAAGTTATTGTGTTGGATGGATCATTCATAATGTACCCTTAAGTTATCTGTGATGATAGCTGACTTTGCAATAGGAAGATCATGAGACTGGTAATAATTCCTTAATCACTGAGGGAGAACTCTCAGAAAAGTAGTCATATATGGAGGTACTTGTAATAGATGTACAGACTGACATCTGACATGAGAAACAAAGGAGCAGAGATTATACTTGACTATAGATAAGAAACGATCTGGAGACAGCTTTAGGGAATCAGAAGAATGCTTCCTCCATCTCCTGGCCCCAAATTACAGAAAAGGTTCAGAATAAGGAGCCTTTCCTGAAGAAAGCTACAGAGGAAGTTAAAAACTTTGGTTTGACTTCAGTTATATTTAAGGAACAAAAGTAAAGATTCGGGAATGTTTGTTAACCATAAAACAACATTTGAAAAGGCCTAACAAAGTTTTTCAAGGAAAAGCTGATTATATGTATTTGGGGATTTATAGGGGCCAGAGAGAAGAATTATGGTGCACTATTCCATGCTGGTGAAAACACAAGAGAAGGTAAAGGCTCTAAGCTATTTACCTTTTTAACTAATGAAGGTTAGAAGTGATCATGAAGTTTTCAAAAGGAACATTTCAATAGATTTAGAATAGCATGAATAAAGCCAGAAGCCTTATTGATAGTAGGAAGCTGATCATGTTAAGAATTGATGGTAATCTTTGTAAATGCTACAAAAGCCCCAAAATAAGTCTTAGTCAGATGTCTCATCCATAGGGAGTTTTCCTTAATCATACGGTTGAAAGTAAGGAAGGAAAAGGAGGGAAGGAGGAATTCAATAGAAAGAAATAGAAAAAAATCATTAGGTTACTTTCTAGTGTTATTGAAGATCTATCTATCTATCTATCTATCTACCTATCTATCTATTTATTTATTCATGATAGACATAGAGAGAGAGAGAGGCAGAGACACAGGAGGAGGGAGAAGCAGGCTCCATGCCTGGAGCCCGATGTGGGACTCGATCCCAGGACTTCAGGATAGCGCCCTGAGCCAAAGGCAGGTGCTAAACCACTAAGCCACCCAGGGATCCCCATTTTCTAGTGTTATTATGAGAGTGGATTCATCCTAGAGTGCTTTCTACACAGCTCCTGATGCTATCATTTATTTATGCAGGAAAGCATTAAAAAGGAAAAAAAAAACTTTGATGGTTATGTTTTTAAATACTAAAATGGAAGTCTTAAGTTAGGTCATTCTAGCATTAAACTAAGCATCTACACAACTGAACATATCAATGTGTGTATGTATATGTGTGTATATATAAAAAAATCATATATATGTTATATATAAATAATGCTTTTATCTTGAGATTTCCCTTTTAAAATTGACAATCTAGAGTTACTAGCTGAGTATTTGTTCACATGGACGGATAAGGATGTGATTATCGATTGGGGGGTAAGATAATATAAGTAAGGACCTGCTTTGAAGAACGGCATGAAGCAGTGCGATGTGCGTCTCTCTTTGTAGTTACTGTCTATCACTCCTAATGGGATCTATATGCATTTACTTCAATGAGAAAGAAGTGTAAGCTTTCACAACCTCTCAGAATGTGAATAATGAATTATAAACATTTCTGATTACATGAATGCTGCAGGAAAAGTAAACTGAGTGTGGAAAGAATTTACAAAATGATTTTCCTCAGATTTGGAAAGCAAATTTGAAGGTATTAGGGCTGTTTAATAAATTTCTGCACACACTGGGTATTTTTAAATTGTAAATTAGTAGGACAATAATTATATGCCATTTAATATTTGGCATTTATATGAAATCAAGAGGGTTTGGACATATCCAAAGTTATTTTTTAGATTTATATAGGAAGATGGAGCAGAAGGAGGGAGGTACAGTATTACAAATTATAATGGAAGATGTAGTGATCCAAGATCCTAAAATAGCTGAAGCATTAAATGAATATTTCCAAATACATTTACAAGGGAGAACGTTTATGACTACCTATTTTATATCAGAATTACATGGCCAAGGTAATAAAGAAAATGGAAAAAATTCAAGCCTCTATTCTCCTAACTTGGTTTGTTAGTAGCACATGACAAAGCTACAAAATTTTTTATTAGGTTTAAGTGCATTTCTTTTGACATTTCATGAGTAAATGAAAATAAATGTATAACATTCAAGTTTATATAGTCAGTCTGCAACCTCAGCATTTGCTAAATAAGCAGATTATCAGTAAAAATTTTTCCCATTTTTTGTGAATATGGCATTATTGCACCTAACAACATGGTTATTAGTCTGATTTTTCAGTACAGGAGACTGGTTACCGTGGTTTTCTCTTATTCCCTTACCCGTGTCTTATTATAAAGTGATGTTTATATTGCTAAAGATTAAACAAAAGGACATTTCCCTTATAATTTGAATCATAACTTTTATTGCTTGCAAAATACATGAGGAAGCCAGTTGGATTCATCTTCTCTGTTTAGTTGGTATGAGACACAACGAAGGAAAAAATAAGATTTCGTATATATGCCAAATATCAGAGTTACTACTCTTAAAACACAGTTTTAGTGTGGTTTATGATCTCTTTTAGACAGTATTGAAACTATTTACTAAAGTGGAAAAAACAATGAAGTAAATGAAATCACAGGCAAGCTTAAGTTGAGTACCTTGTTACTTGGGTTGTGGGTGTATACGTATGTGCATTATTTACGGATTTTAATTGGTTCATTTTAAGAATTGTTTGAAGATTGATCTTTGTATTTTTGCTGCAACATTTAAATTTTTCCTTTTTAAAATAACGATAATACTGTTAAAAAATGGAATATGACATTGAAAATAACCTTCAAAATGATTAGAACTATAGAAGTAATACCCATTAATTTACATGGTATTTTTTTATTCATATAGACTTTTTAAAGCACACACTGTTTAACAATCTTCTTAGTATTTATTAGGAGAGAAATGTTTGACTGTAGTCTTGAGAAGTTTAGTTTCTTTAAGGAGGCAAAACATACATACGTAAAGGGAAAAGCCAACTAAAGAAGTGTGTGGTAAAATCTTGCAAATCCATCTTTCAAAGACTGAAAATGAAGGGAGAGATCAAACATCCTAGGGAAGTTTCTGAACAAGCTCTTCCAGAGTTGCTTCTTTATTATCATTGAAAGAAAATCTTGTAAAAAAAAAAAAAAATCTAGCAGAAAGGAGGTAGACTACTCCACAGAGAACAATATGAGCAAAAATGCATGTTAAAGGGCAGCCCCGGTGGTGCAGCAGTTTAGCGCTGCCTTGTTCTGCACACACTTTGATCCTGGAGATCCGAGATCGAGTCCCAGTAGGATTCCCTGCATGGGGCCTGCTTCTCCCTCCGCCTGTGTCTCTGCCTCTCTCTCTCTCTCTCTCTCTCTCTCTCTCTCTCCGTGTGTCTCAATAAATAAATAAAATCTTTAAAAAATTTGTGTTAGATTGGTAGAATCGTTTCATATATATCAGAGAAACCACCTTAATTAGTAAAATATATGAGTGAAATGACACTGTAGGTAACAGAAGATTGGAAGCTGGATAAAAAATGAGAAATCCAGAGTAGATGGGCTTTCACTGGATCTGAATAAAGAGGAAGAAAGTAAGAAACCAAAGTTGAGCTTAGGGGGTACTTATTTAGTGGGTGGGAAAGGAACACAAGCAAAATATTCTTCATAGGACCAATCATAATTCATCATTACCGTGTACATATCATATGCCAAAAGATACTGCCCTAGGCACTGAAGATTTAGCAAAGATGAGAATGTCCTTGCATTTGAAGAGCTTATTGTCTAGTGAGAGAGATAGACAGGTATACAAATCATTCAGCCACGTAATTGGTGCAATCACAGAGTGTGCCTAAAGGCTATCAAGGAACTAAAACACAAATCAAAATGCCTTTTCTGTCTGGAAAGATGAGAGAAGACCTCATTGTGTAGTTGACTTTTGAGTCCAGTCTGAAAGGATGAATATTGATTTGGAAATCAGAAACAAAGGGGAATAGAAAGCCTGGGAATTAGCAGGTACAAAGATATGTTAAAACAGCCTGCAAAGTCAGATTACTAAATATAGCTAAATGGAACTGCAGCCTAGGAACCTGACTTCGGAATCATAGAAGTGAAGTTGGCACAAAGTGGGAATGGATCATGAAAGGCTTTGCTTGGTTTTCACCTTAAGATGTTAAGGAACCATTTGAGGATTTAAGCATTTTAAAATCTGTAACGATGCTGTCAGATGCTGCACTTTGAACCACCACTTCAGCAGTTGGGTAGAGGATGATGTTATAAAAAAGGGAGAGTCACCAACATGCCATATATGTCAACAAGGAATGTATTATACATTAGATTTTGAAATGATTTGCATTGGTAATTATACTGAGAGGAATTTTAGAGGAATGATCATGGAAAGAAGAGAAAAGACTGGAAAGCTAGAGAGAAAAGGACTCATGAACAAATTAGAAATAAGACATTAGAATTCTTTGTATCCTTTCAAAAGGATTGGCTCTTAAATTTTTCTCTTTTCAAATAATGCTCACTTTTATTTTTCTTTTCTACTTTATTTGGTAGTAGAGAAATGTAAGAGAATCTGAGCCCTTTCAATCTGTGTGCATGAACATAGAGTTTTGTTAAAAGCACAAAAAATAAGATGTTGGGTGTTACTGTTACAACTTGTATCACAAATTTTCCCTCATATACAGTGGTGTTTGAGTGACCACTAGCATTTGTAGAATCTTACTAAAAGGACTTTGACTTGAGAATGCTTTTAGTTTAGATTGAGTGGGATATATTGTATGTAGTCCAATTGGAGTTTAAATTATTCTGGCCATGTAGACATAGGAATGGTTTATAGGAATTCTCCTTCCACCCACACTGTAAAAAATCATTGTGACACAAAAGCACAGGGCCATCATTTTTACTGTAACTTGTCCCATGGTACTTGGCCCTGGAAACCTGTGGAAAGTAGAAATAAAATTTAAAATGTAGAGAGCTAGAAAAATAAAATTAAAAGTGAGAGATTTGCTTCTCATCAATACCTGGCCAAAATGGACATTTTGCGTGTCTGGAATATACTAGATAATACAACATATATAATCATAAAATACCATATAATTTTTCTTATTTTTCATGAAAATATAATTGATCCAGTTCCCTGTTGTTTGTATAGCATTAACTTTTGGTATTATAAGTGTTATCTATGTTTATAACTGCTCATGTTTACAAGAAATTTAAGTTTCCCTAATTTTGACAATATATGCCCTTTAACCGGAAGTGTTGTCACGTAAAGACATACCATAGAGTATGCAGCCCTTTTTTAAAAAAAATAAATTATTTTTTTATTGGTGTTCAGAGTATGCAGCCCTTAAAGGACAGGAGAAAGATCCTTACAAGCCATATTAGGCAATGAATTGATAAAAATTTGTTGCTTTTCTTTATTTCTTCTTTCTTTCTTCTTTCTTTCTTTCTTTCTTTCTTTCTTTCTTTCTTTCTTTCTTTCTTTCTTTCTTTCTTTCTTTCTTTCTTCTTTCTTCCTTCCTTCCTTCCTTTCTTTCTTTCTTTCTTTCTTTCTTTCTTTCTTTCTTTCTTTCTTTTGGAGGGGCAGAAGGAGAGGGAGAAGCCAGACTCCTCCCTGAGCAGGGAGCCCGACATGAGGCTCTATCCCAGGATCCTGAGATCATGAAAGCAGATGCTTAACCAACTGAGGCATCCAGCCCCGCCCCCGCCAGATTTGTTATTTTCTACATTTTGTGACATTTAGAATATTTTGCTATTTTAAAATTCATAACTCTTTATGATTCCATCCAAAATAAATGTTCCTTTTCATACCTAATACTGCCATTATGATTTTATATTTTTTTCAAGGAAACCTTCACAAGAGTTCGATCTAAATATATATGGGGAGTCAAAGAAGAAGATGGCTTGTGCAATAAAGTGCAATAAACATTTACAAAAAAATTAAAAAATTATAAAAGCTCTCATCTTTCTTAGTTTTTGCCAGAAGAAGATAAGGAATTGGCTTTTAAACTCAGAAATAATTTTCTTCTTAAAAACATATTTGAGGGATCCCTGGGTGGCGCAGCGGTTTGGCGCCTGCCTTTGGCCCAGGGCGCGATCCTGGAGACCCGGGATCGAATCCCATATCAGGCTCCCGATGCATGGAGCCTGCTTCTCCCTCTGCCTGTGTCTCTGCCTCTCTCTCTCTCTCTGTGACTATCATAAGTAAATAAATAAAAAAAAAAAACATATTTGAAAAATCGTAAGGTTCTAAATACTAGGGTAGTCATGCAAATACATACAAGTAACATATATATTAAAAATAAATGTGTTTAGTTAAGATCTGATTATTGCTTTCTTTCTCTACTCTGTCACCACCTCCAGCTAACGAGAGAAACATACAAACTGTGCACCTCCTTTCTTTAACTTGATTTTTTCTTATCAAGTCTGGAGAGAGAAGAGTTGCCACATATGGAAGTGAAATATTTATAAAAAGCCGAGAGAATAAAATGTAAGCAGAATGGAAGTATTGTCTCTTTTGGGAATTTGAATAAAGTACCATTTCTTGTTAATAAATCTAAAAAGTCAAATATGTAATGAAAGTACTTTGTCATTGATCAAACATAGTAGGTCTCTAAAATTTGCTCTCATTTGACCACTAGGAGGAAATATCGTATACTCATAAATATACTTAACAGTTAATCGAAGATGATTAAGGCCACAATCAGAAGATATGAAAAAAAAATAAAGACTTAAGCCAAGTGATATTATATCATTAGGATAAAACCGTTAGGTCACCATAGATTTAAAGGATGATAATTTTGTAATAGATGTAATTTACAATTTTAAAAATTATATTATATTATATTATATTATATTATATTGTATATTGATAAAGCTGTACTTATAAGACTTTATTTTTTTAGATTTATTTTTTAATAAATAAAAATGGTGTTCAATTTGCCAACATATAGAATAACACCCAGTGCTCATCCCATCAAGTGCCCCCCTCAGTGCCCATCACCCAGTCACCCCTACCCCCTGAACACCTCCCCTTCCACCATCCCTAGTTTGTTTCCCAGAGTTAGGAGTCTCTCATGTTCTGTCTCCCTTTCTGATATTTCCCACTCATTTTTTTCTCCCTTCCCCTTTATTCCCTTTCACTATTTTTTATATTCCCCAAATGAATGAGACCATGTATTGTTTGTCCTTCTCTGATTGACTTACTTCACTCAGCATAATACCCTCCAGTTCTATCCACATTGAAGCAAATGGTGGGTATTTGTTGTTTCTAATGGCTGAGGAATATTCCATTGTATACATAGACCACATCTTCTTTATCCATTCATCTTTCGATGGACACCGAGGCTCCTTCCACAGTTTGGCTATTGTGGACATTGCTGCTAGAAACATCGGGGTGCAGGTGTCCCAGCGTTTCACTGCATCTGTATCTTTGGGGTAAATCCCCAACAATGCAATTGCTGGGTCATAGGGCAGATCTATTTTTAACTCTTTGAGGAACCTCCACACAGTTTTCCAGAGTGGCTGCACCAGTTCACATTCCTACAAACAGTGCAGGAGGGTTCCCCTTTCTCCACATCCTCTCCAACATTTGTGGTTTCCTGCCTTGTTAATTTTCCCCATTCTCACTGGTGTGAGGTGGTATCTCCTTGTGGTTTTGATTTGCATTTCCCTGATGGCAGTGATGTGGAGCATTTTCTCATGTGCTTCTTGGCCATGTCTATGTCTTCCTCTGTGAGATTTCTCTTCATGTCTTTTGCCCATTTCATGATTGGATTGTTTGTTTCTTTGCTGTTGAGTTTAAGAAGTTCTTTATAGATCTTGGAAACTAGCCCTTTATCTGATACGTCATTTGCAAATATCTTCTCCCATTCTGTAGGTTGTTTTTTAGTTTTGTTGACTGTATCCTTTGCTGTGCAGAAGCTTCTTATCTTGATGAAGTCCCAAGAGTTCATTTTTGCTTTTGCTTCTTTTGCCTTCGTGGATGTATCTTGCAAGAAGTTACTATGGCCGAGTTCAAAAAGGGTGTTGCCTGTGTTCTCCTCTAGGATTTTGATGGAATCTTGTCTCACATTTAGATCTTTCATCCATTTTGAGTTTATCTTTGTGTATGGTGAAAGAGAGTGGTCTAGTTTCATTCTTCTGCATGTGGATGCCCAATTTTCCCAGCACCATTTATTGAAGAGACTGTCTTTCTTCCAATGGATAGTCTTTCCTCCTTTGTCGAATATTAGTTGACCATAAAGTTGAGGGTCCATTTCTGGATTCTCTATTCTGTTCCATTTATCTATGTGTCTGTTTTTGTGCCAGTACCACCCTGTCTTGATGACCTCAGCTTTATAGTACAACCTGAAATCTGGCATTGTGATGCCCCCAGCTATGGTTTTCTTTTGTAATATTCCCCTGGCTTTTCGGGGTCTTTTCAGATTCCACACAAATCTTTTTTTTTTTTTTTTCCACACAAATCTTAAAATAATTAGTTCCAACTGTCTGAAGAAAGACCACAGTATTTTGATAGAGATTGCATGAAACATGTAAATTGCCCTGGATATCATTGACATTTTCACAATATTAATTCTTCCAATCCATGAGCATGGAATATTTTTCCATCTCTTTGTGTCTTCCTCAATTTCTTTCAGAAGTGTTCCGTAGTTCTTAGGGTATAGATCTTTTACCTCTTTGGTTAGGTTTATTCCTAGGTATCTTATGCTTTTGGGTGCAATTGTAAATGGGATTGACTCCTTAATTTCTCTTTCTTCAGTTTCATTGTTAATGTATAGAAATGCCACTGATTTCTGGGCATTGATTTTGTATCCTGCCACACTGACAAATTGCTGTATGAGTTTTAGCAATCTTGGGGTGGAGTCTTTTGGGTTTTCTATGTAGAGTATCATGTCATCGGCAAAGAGGGAGAGTTTGACTTCTTCTTTGCCAATTTGAATGCCTTTAATGTCTTTTTGTTGTCTGATTGCTGAGGCTAGGACTTCCAGTACTATGTTGAATAGCAGTGGTGAGAGTGGACATCCCTGTCTTGTTCCTGATCTTAGGGGAAAGGCTCCCAGTGCTTCCCCATTGAGAATGATATTTGCTGTGGGCTTTTCGTAGATGGCTTTTAAGATGTTGAGGAATGTTGCCTCTATCCCTACACTCTGAAGAGTTTTGATCAGGAATGGATGCTGTATTTTGTCAAATGCTTTCTCTGCATCTAATGAGAGGATCATATGGTTCTTGGTTTTTCTCTTGCTGATATGATGAATCACACTGATTGTTTTACGAGTGTTGAACCAGCCTTGTGTCCGGGAATAAATCCTACTTGGTCATGGTGAATAATTTTCTTAATGTACTGTTGGATCCTATTGGCTAGTATCTTGTTGAGAATTTTTGTATCCATGTTCATCAGGGGTATTGGTCTATAATTCTCCTTTTCAGTGGGGTCTTTGTCTGCTTTTGGAATTAAGGTGATGCTGGCCTCATAGAACGAATTTGGAAGTACTCCACCTCTTTCTATCTTTCCAAACAGCTTTAGTAGAATAGATATGGTTTCTTCTTTAAACGTTTCATAGAATTCCCCTGGGAAGCCCTCTGGCCCTGGACTTTTGTGTCTTGGGAGGTTTTGGATGACTGCTTCAATTTCCTCCCTGGTTATTGGCCTGTTCAGGTTTTCTATTTCTTCCTGTTCCAGTTTTGGTAGTTTGTGGTTTTCCAGAACTGCGTCCATTTCTTCTAGATTGCCTAATTTAGTGGCATATAGCTGCTCATAATATATTTTTAAAATCCTTTGTATTTCTTTGGTGTTGGTAGTGATCTCTCCTTTCTCATTCATGATTTTATTAATTTGAGTCTTCTCTCTCTTCCCTTTAATAAGGGTGGCTAAAGGTTTACCTATATTACTAATTCTTTCAAAGAACCAACTCCTGGTTTTTTTGATCTGTTCCACAGTTCTTCTGGTCTCTATTTCATTGAGTTCTTCTTGAATGTTTATTAACTCTCTTCTGCCGGGTGTAGGATCTATTTGCTGTTTTTTCTCTAGCTCCTTTAGCTGTAAGGTTAGCTTGTGTATTTGAGTTCTTTCCAGTGTTTTGAGGGATGCTTGTATTGCGATGTATTTCCCCCCTCAGGACTGCTTTTGTTGTATCCCAAAGATTTTGAATGGTTGTATCGTCATTCTCATTATTTTCCATGAATCTTTTTAATCCTTCTTTAATTTCCTGGTTGACCCTTTCATCTTTTACCAGGATGGTCCTTAACCTCCACGTGTTTGAAATCCTTCCAAACTTCTTGTTGTGATTTAGTTCTAATTTCAAAGCATTATGGTCTGAGAATACGCAGGGGATGATCCCAATCTTTTGGTATTGGTTAAGACCTGATTTGTGACCCAGTATGTGGTTTATTCTGGAGAAAGTTCCATGTGCTCTTGAGAAGAATGTGTATTCATTTGCATTTGGATGTAAAGTTCTGTAGATATCTGTGAAATCCATCTGGTCCAGTGTATCCTTTAAAGCTCTCCTTTGTTTGGAGATGTTGTGCTTAGAAGACCTATCAAGTGTAGAAAGCGCTACATTGAAGTCACCAAGTATAAGTGTATTATTATCTAAGTATGTCTTAACTTTGGTTATTAATTGATTGATATATTTGGCAGCTCCCACATTCGGGGCATATATATTGATGATTGTTAAGTCCTCTTCTTGGATAGATCCTTTAAGTATGATATAATGTCCCTCTTTGTCTCTCACTACAGTCTTTGGGAGAAACTTTAGTTTATCTGATATAAGAATGGCTACCCCTGCTTTCTTTTGAGGACCATTTGAATGGTACATGGTTCTCCAACGTTTTATTTTCAGGCTGTAGGTGTCCTTCTGTCTAAAATGAGTCTCTTGTAGACAGCAAATAGATGGGTCCTGCTTTTTTATTCAGTCTGAAACCCTGCACCTTTTGATGGGGTCATTAAGCCCATTCATGTTCAGAGTTACTATTGAAAGATATGAGTTTAATGTCTTCATGACATACATGTCTTCATACATGAATGTCACGTATTCAGCCCCTGTTTTTGTGGATTTTTCCATTGGACTCCCTCTTTCTTTTACAGAGTCCCCCTTAAAATTTCTTGCAGAGCTGGTTTGGTGGTCTCATATTCTTTCAGTCCTGCCTATCTTGGAAGCTCTTTATCTCTCCTTCTATTCTGAATGAGAGCCTTGCTGGATAAAGTATTCTTGGCTTCAGGTTCTTCTCATTTAGGACCCTGAATATATCCTGCCAGCCCTTTCTGGCCTGCCAGGTCTCTCTGGAGAGGTCTGCTGTTAATCTCATATTTCTCCCCATAAAAGTTAGAGATTTCTTGTCTCATGCTGTTTTAAGGATCTTCTCTTTATCTTTGGAATTTGCAATCTTCACTATTAAATGTCGAGGTGTTGAGTATTTATTAGACTTTAAACTTTATGCCTAAGTATGTAAAGGAAACATAAGTATTATGTGGAATTATAAATTATTAATGTTGTTTGCATGTGTCTTCCAAAAATTGTTTATTTAAATCATTTAAAGATAATTTTAGACATATTTTATTAATTTGATTATTATTTTTCATGATCAAGGTATATATTAATATTTAATCCTGGATCCAGAATTTGACCTAATTTCTTCTTTTGAACTAGAAGTAGTTTGTATTTCAAAAAAAAGTTTATCCTCTTATCTTTTATGTACATATTTAACAGTAGTGTAGACATAGGTACAAAAATGAAAGGGTACTATTTTGTTTTTATAGTACATACCAAATTTGAGAATTTTCCATTTCTTTTCACTAATGTAGACCACTCAAATTTGGCCCACAATCTTTCCACAAAAATCTAACTAATCATCCTTCTTATCCTTTTTGATGATGAAATGAAGGTAAAACTTAGGTAGAAACAGTTGGGAAAAATCGTAGAGGAAGACTTGTGATATTCCTGAGTTTAATCCTTAAACAGTCACTACCTCTCATGTGACCACAGGCAAAATCATTTATTCAACTATAGAATATGATTACTACTTGATTGCTTATATGTTTATTAATAATTAATATGAACTAGCTTTTTGTCTCATTTTTCAAAATGACAGTATTATGAAGACTGCATTTTCCATAGGAATCCACTATCTTCTGTCACATATTTGAATAGGGGTGCTGTATAGGGAGACTTTGCATTATAAGAGAGCACCCCACGAAATATTTATCATTAGCTTTCATTTTTCAACATTATTTAAGTATTTTCATACCTTTGATATTAAAAGACATTTGTTATTATGAGTGAGCAAATTTGAAAGAAGGCAGCTCACTTGAACTTTTGAGAAGTTAACTAACTCATCAATAAAGTGACATAATTGCAGGCCCTAGTTCATAACCTGATCCTTTAATAATGGAAATCTTTTGTAAAATATAATACAGGTTACAGATTTACATTTTAGTTAAATAATTAGTAGCAGCCAAAATAGAAGAAGAATATTTATTTATTTATTTATTCATTTATTTATTTATAGATTTATTTATTTGTTCATGAGAGACACAGACTGAGAGAGGCAGAGACATAGAGGGAGAAGCAGGCCTCCTGTGGGGAACCCGAGGTGGGACTCAATCCCATAACCCTGGGATCATGTCCTGATCCAAAGGCAAGTGCCCAAATACCACTGAGCCATCCAGGCGTCCCTCTCTCTTCTTTTAAAGAGCAGCATTCTCGTTTAGACTTGGAAATTACAGTGAATTTCTTATTTTATATGGCTAATTTAATTTTTCACCAAAGAACAATTGCAAACTTTTTTAGACTAAAATCTCATCATTCGGGTTCTCTGAAATATATGTGTAATTATCCTGATATGCTCAGATGCTTATATTACTAAAGCACATATCTGCAACATATTAAAATTATGATTTTTACTAAAGAAGTTAAATAGAAATAAAGTTTTTCTAGTACAATTGGAATATCAAGAATTAGATAATCAACTTTTATTTTTAAAGATTTTATTTATTTGAGAGAAAGAAAGAGAGCGCATGCCCACAGAAGTAGACAGGAAGTGTAGAGGGGAGGGGCAGGGGAGAGGGAGAGGCAGTCTTTCCTGCTAGGCAGGAAGCCTGATTTGGGGCTATATCCCAGGACTCCAGGATCAGGACCTGAGTGGAAGGCAGACATTTACCTGACTGAGCCACCCAGATACCTCTTTTCAACTTTTTATTATTTATCTTTGTGCCACAATATTTTTCTTTGCCCAAGTACTGTAATTAATAAAGTGTTTAAACTAACAGAAACAACAATCTTTTATAACTTATTTTATAACTATGGAGATTCGAGGGAATAAACTCTCTACTTTCAATTTTGGAACCATATATCATAAAGTCCCTGTGGTTGCAGCAATGAATTAATGTACTAAGGTAGTTCTTAGAAGAGCTGGTAAATGCTGATAGAAGAGTCATCAAAGGCCAGAAAAATAAAAATAAAATTGAAAAAAAGAAAAAGAAAAAAAGGCTAGAAGTACTGTAATTATGGTCATATGAAAATAACCAAGAGATAAACTAAAAAATAATTGAAGGTATAACTGAAAGTGTATCAATTAAACTCCATTATTATTAAAGTTAGTGGTTAAGTTATACTGCCTAGAAATCTAAGTATATGCTCCATAGGACTAGATTTACCCAGCAGAATGAAAATTGATATCCTATGAAGTCGATAATAGCTCTCCAATTTTTTCCCCAATCTAAAGAACTACCTAAGGAATTAAGACAAAGTTGAAAACTGGATTTACATAAATCTTTCTAATGAAAATTGTGTTATTTCAGGTTTTTTTGGCTTCCATTTGCATCTTATATTTTCCATTTCTATGTGTGTATGAATATGTAATGTAAATATGGAAATACCATTAAAAATTTACTATTTTCGTTATTTCTCTAAAAAATAATTTTGGCCCATTTTTTTTTTTTTTCTGTCTCATATGTCTCTTGTTTACCAGTCCTTCTTCCTCAAATTCAAATGTCCTGAGAGAAATGGATGGCAAGTAAATGCCCAAGAATGACAAAGCATAATAATCAGCTGCTATCAGGCCATTTTCAAAATTAGACTTGGCAAAAATGTTTCTTTTCTGTTTCTTTCCATATGAGTGGAAAGACTAGATGAATAGTTACTATGTTTTTATAAGCCAGTGCCTTATATAACCAATATACAGTTCCCAAAAGAACAGATGTTTGTGTATACTAGGTGAAAGAGGCACAAGTAGTCTTTTTATAAGTAGGCTTACTTCAACTTTATATTTAATAGTCTCAAACATGAATTTATGTTCCACTTCCTTATACTCTACAGTACATAATTTCACTTATAAATTGTAATGTTATATTTTAACTATTTTATAATTTTTACCTTGACAACTACATTTTCCATTGTCCATTCATTATATTTTGAAGGTGGAAGATGTACTTCATTATGTAATGAATATAAAATTTTATCCCATGTTATTGTAGAGAGTTCAGTTTATATCCATACTGAGATCAGTTATATAATGTTCCTTTCCACCTAAACTTACAAATTTGTATTTCACAAAGGGGATAGCAGATTGTTTTGTGTACTTCAGGAGTAATGAAACATTTTGGTGGACACTATAATGTTGCAAGTCAGCTGCATTGAATGTGTCCCTTTAATTACAGAGATAAAATGGATTTGTAATCAGCAATCCTTGATCATGCTTGTATTTATGGCATAGTTTTTTATGACACTTTTTTGATGAATTATTTAGATTTTAAGTTTTTTTATGAAAATAGATTTTCTCATATTTCTTCCTGCCACAGTCTGCCCAGGACAAATATGCTATATTATATGAGTAATTACACCCTAAATGTCTTCTTCTGGATGGAACTCTAGATAGCATTTGTCTTTTGAGTAGTGATCATGGTTTGTATTTGCAAACAGTTTATTAGCCTTTTCAAAGACCTTATTGGGATACAAACAACTTGAGGAACAGCTTGCTTTCCAAGGAATGTGTGTGCGTGCATGTGTGTGTGCGTGTATTTTAAACTTCAGGAAGGTCATCCAGAAAATTGGTACTAACAAATAGATATAAAATGAGCTATCTACCCTATCCTGACAGTTTATTGAATAAATTATCAACCCTCACTCTATCTCTGTTAGAAAATTCTACATTCTATCTAACCTAAATCCTTGAGATTATAATTTAAGTCTGTTTACTCTGGTTCTCTTCTTAGACATAGGTAGTCACCATGATTTTGTATATAATCATAATGAAATCACTTCACAGTTCTGTCTTGTATTTGTTGATAAATTCATTACTTCATTTAGAACTGATCTCTAATACTTTAATGATAAATAACTACCTGTAAGCATTTGTTCATTGCTCATTCTGTACTTAGCACCTTACATGTCTTTTCTCATTATTCTAAAAAACAGCTCTTGAAAAACAGATTGTAATTTAAAACCGAGCCTATATTACTTCACATGCAATAATCTTAGCAATTATTCTTATTCTTCTAAACTCTTTCCAAGATTCAAATATTTATCAATTTTAGGTGTCCCAAAATTTCATCATTGTCTGATAAATATAGATTTGAAGTCAGTGTCCTGGGATGACTTTTTGGTTTTCATCTCACAGATGATACTATAATTCAGTGATGTTTATGAGTGACTAATATGCCCACTGGTCCTGGAAGAAGAAAATTATAAGAAGTGCTATTAAGTATCTCTTCTTGTAAGAAAGTGTGGCTTTTGCAGTTCTACAAAGAAAACACAAAAGATAACAGTATCCAGCAGTTGCTGTCTGTCCAACAAGGCTGTTTTGAAGATTAAGTAATGTAGGCCAAGCACTTGCCACAGCAAATGCTCCATAAATAGCTGTTACTCTTGCTGTTTTGTGAGGTTACAGATAATCACACTTGTCTATTACTGCATCTGTATGTTTAGCATGGGTCTGAGTACACAAAATGTTCACAAATTAAGTGTTGAATGAATATTAATGAATGTGAGGTACTGGAATAAAGGGAAGTCAGAGTGTGGTGAATAACATCATTGAAAGCGTCCATTAGGAGATGAATGCTGAGTTTTACTTTAACAAATGTAGGTGATAGGAACTGAGAAATGCATTCCGACGCAAGGGCCTATCATTTATCTATAGTCAAGATGAGAAAGGCTTACTGGTTAAGACAGATAATAATAGCACAACACGATAATAGCACAATATGCCATTTTGGGTATGATGTGTGGTATTTCTTGTTTTCTGTTGGGGTTTTGAAGCTAATGAATACTTACCTTATATTTATATACAGTAACTGTTTTTGTCTATATACTCTTTAATATGAAATAGTGCTTTTGTTCTGTGCATTAATGGTGACTAAAAAAAAATGGTGACTAAAAATTAGTAGAGGAATAAACCAATATTTATTCATATTAAAATATACATTTTAAGCTAAATATTTTTTCTGACAATATTGATCTCATATTTTGTAGGTAATTCATTTCAAGCATTTATTTATTTAAAATTTGATTTCCTCTGGGATAGTGTTTTATAATTACAATCATAGGCAAGTCATTAACTTTTTGGTTTTTCCTATTTGATTATTTACATTGTAGAGAGAAAAATAAACTTCTAATTAGTACTCTTACATTTAAAGAGTTTTGTCAATCACTACCAGTTTAATGATTGCCATTACTACACTTTAATAATAGCTAGGATTCTGCTGTCAATGATTTTGACTCCAGTGATTCGGTCATATTTCAGTGAGAATAATGACAACAAATTTATAAATAAATTTTAGTGTTTGCAAGCAGAGCCTGTCCCAAAACTTAAAGACTAAAAATAGAAAATTGTTTATTCCTTTAAAAAGATCTGCTCTACAATGTAGTTTAGTAAGATAGAATCAGAAAACAAAAGTATGAATGATTTGCATATATTACACAGAATCTTACTAAGATTCATAATTGGCCAGTTTTTCCAGTTACTTTAGTATTAACTGTTTTGATATCATTATATCTTTCTGTGCTTTTCTATTTAACTTCAGTTTAGAATATCACACAAGATTCAGGTTCGTTTTCTCTCCTAACTTCAACACTAAATTGCTGTGACTATATTCCTTTAAGTCATTCAAATACTTCCTAATTCCTTTTAAAACACAAACTTTGGACATTGTTGAAGACTTTTTAAGCCAAAAGATCCTGATTCTCTCAAGATAGGAGAAGACTGCAGGAAAAATCAGATAGCCAGCAATTTTTTTTTTTTTTTAGTATCATACTACTTGACTATTTTTATTTTAGTAAAATTCTGAGAACTAGGTAATCAATAAACCATAATGGCACACCTACAAGAAATATTCTATACCTGAAAATATTAATCATAGCATGCAAAGAAATAGTGAAAACAATAATACCATTACCTATATAGCACCATGGTGTGAAAATGTTGGGAATAATTATTAGTGTCTGGAGATGGACTGCTTCGGCAAGTAGTAAATTATTCATTAAAGAAGATGTTTAGACTTTGACTAGATGAAACACTCTCAGAGATATTGTAGAAGAGATTTAAAAAGTAGAGAATTTCAGTGTATAGTTTTATTTTTTTATTTTTTTTTCAGTGTATAGTTTTATAATGTTCATGTTTAAGTGATCATTGAATCATTCTAAGAATTTTTAAAGTAAAATTAAGGTTCTAAAAGATTAAAAATTGACACAAATTATTATCTATCTAAATATATGAGTTAAAATACTAGTGACTTGTCCATTAAGGTATTGAAGTAGTAAGAAAATAAAAAAAGTATAGTGTTTTATAAAATGATTTTTTGTCTGAATATAATGACATCACTGATGTTAAAAATAAAAATGTGATTTTCTCACTTTATTTAATAACAGATTTTAACTCATATCACAAGGCTACTTTTTCATTCATGAACTATCTTATTACAAAGATTTAAAATCATATATTTTTTTATAAACGTTTGAAATTTCTAGGAAGGAGACAGTGGGAAAGAATTGGGCTTGACACAGATTTTGTTAAATTATATTTTCCTCTTAAAACTAGTCCATTCACTTTAGAGTACTTTTTGCTCTTTTATCAGATTGCACTTTATAAACATGCTCCTGTATCTTTCAATAAAACTGTAATCTGTAAATTATGGTTTGGAGAATTGAAAATTTTTTTTAATTCACTTATGATAGTCACAGAGAGAGAGAGGCAGAGACACAGGCAGTGGGAGAAGCAGGCTCCATGCACCGGGAGCCCGACGAGGGATTCGATCCCGGGCCTCTAGGATCACGGCCTGGGCCAGAGGCAGGCGCTAAACCGCTTTGCCACCCAGGGATCCCCTGGAGAATTGAATTCTTAAGGCAGACAAGCTCAGGTCCAGTTTAATTCCATACCATTGTGACTTTGAGCAAAATAGTCTCCCTAGTCTCAATTTATTCATCTTAATTCTTATCTAATTGAGTCATTGTAAGAATGAGTTAAGGTAATATCTTTTCAATCCCAAACAGTTTCTTACAGTTTCTTCTTAATAACAAACTCTCACAATTGTTTCTTATTATTTACTTTCTATTTGTATTCTATTTTTTCACTTCCTTCTATATGGGACTTTATGAAAGTCTTGAGATAAATTTTGACTCATTGAAAAAGAGATAAAGGCTTGGGATTTTAAAAATACAAAGCAATTTGTTGGAGATAACTTCCTAGGAAGAAACAAAACAAAAACTGTTCAATGTATCTTTTGTTCCATTTATTTTTATTTTTTTAAAGATTTTATTTATTTATTCATGAGAGACAGAGAGAGAGGCAGAAGCACAGGCAGAGGGAGAAGCAGGCTCCATGGAGGGAGCCTGATGTGGGACTCGATCCCGGAAGTCTGGGATCAAGCCCTGGGCTGAAGGCTGTGCTAAACCCTGAGCCCCCCGGGCGGCTTTGATTCTATTTATGTTGCTCGTCCAAGTTGCCTAAAGAAAAAGGTATCTCTTAGTCTCTGTTCTATTGACTGTACTCTTTTTAGCTAACATTTTGAAATTTGGATGGCTGCATTAGAAAAACAGTATTTAGCATGCCAGTAAGATCTTAAAATTAGCTATCATATTTTTAAGATACGTTTTCTAGACTAAAGTGTTGCATTATAAAAGAAAAGGAAGAGAGAAATCAATTTTATTGGAATTCCCACTGCTTTTTCATAAGTGGCTAGCTAAACTTTTATCAGTGAGTTTTTCTAGTGTTCAATTAAAGGAAATATTTTCCTTTTGTTTTGGAGCATAGAGGGATCTCTGATTCTCTACCAAAAATAGTAAATAGGAATGCAGTGCTTTTCATGAAATTGAACACAGCTTAATGCAAAAATTGGTATTTATCTTTGGCCAAGAGCACACTTGGAGAATTTCACTTAATTTTTTTTTGACTCAAATTATTTGACTTCTCCTTCATTTGGTTAAAATGGAAAAATAATGGATTACTCTGTAAAAATGATAGTGCTATTTAGCTTTCACTTTTACATTCAATTAACTATAAACATTTTAAATAAGTCTAAAAATCGGTTGGATCTTTAACAATATAATTATGAAAGAACTGGACTTCACATTTAAGACAGACTTCTCTATGAAAAAAGTGAAGGTATGAAGGAAGAACATAATGTAACAAATGATCTGTGACATGCCTTAGAATGTTTTAGAGAAACCACAAGCTTCTTGCCCTCAAGAAACAATTTTATGGTCAAAGAAACCAAGAAATATTTGAATTATAATATGATGAAAAATAAAATCAAATGAAAATTCTAAACTTTGTATTTGAAAGCTTCAGGACATATGAAGAAATAGATATTACCCTTATCTTGATTTTACATTGAGGTCATTGATAGTATCCAATCCATTCAATATTTTTCTGATGGCAAATTCACAACAATGCATATTCATATTAAAGTCGGTAAGATTTATTGAAAATTTGGGGAGTAATATATGGGAAAACATCATTTTGGATGCTATGCTGTTTTATTTTAAAAGAGCTATAATTAATATGCGTGATAGGGAAGAAAATAAAACACTATATTAATGAAAAGTGAAAGGAAATTAACAGGGTTTTTAAAAGAAGAAACTACGTTTCCTTCAATGTATAAAGTGTATTTGGGCAATTTTCTAGTAAGATATTTCTTAGGGTAGCCTGGGTGGCTCAGCGGTTTAGCGCAGCCTTCAGTCCGGGGCATGAACCTGGGGACCTGGGATCGAGTCCCACGTCGGGCTCCGTGTGTGGAGCCTGCTTCTCCCTCTGCCTGTGTCTCTGCCTCTCTGTCTCTTTGTGTCTCATGAATAAATAATAAAATCTTTAAATATATATGTATATGTATATATATAATCACTGTATAATGCTGTTAGTAATAGTATTATTTACTTTATATAAGTACTATTAGTTTCACTAAATACTGGAATGATTTTTTGTATACCTTCTTCCCCAAAATAAAGATTCTTAGAATATGGATGTGCTGTGGGAAATGTAGGTCTGTGGTTTCTTTTTCATATTAACCTTGTAATACATTTTTGGCGGGATAAGATTCAAGAAGAGACATAGCATTGTAACAACAGCTGGTCTAAAGTCAAGAGCATGCCAGAGTCCAGTTCCCAAATCACTTTGCATATCCTCATTGCTTTATTACAAAACTGTCATAGTTTAATAATTATAGAGTGACTAAAATGATAGCAGTCCTGAGTATATTCTTTATTCTCTCATTGCCTTGTCATAAAGCCTTAATGAATATGAAGCCATCATGCCTGGGTCTTTCTTGAATATGCTCCAAAAACATAACATTTCTTGTCTTCTTCGCAGAGGTGTTGAGAAGATAATTAAAGTTTAGGATACATTAAAAATGCTAAGATCAAATAAATACTAAATTACTAACGTTTCAACAATCAGAAGGCAATCACTAATTATAGTATGTATATATTCCAGTAAACTCTATCTTTTTAATAATTATTTTGCATATCTATAAAAGTTTTACTTTTTTACATTTTTCTAGAATTATGTTATCAGCATTTTGATTATATGCGTGTGTGTTGTGTCATTTTTAAATAAATAAACAAATATAGGCTAGTATAGGCTCATAGTCTTGGAACTCATTCATTCTACAAAATGTTTACTGAGGATAAAAATGTGCAAATTATTGTTAGACATTATAATGAAAGGAGAAATGAATCTTCCCTGAACACTTAAGAGTTCAGGAGGCAGAATGAGACCTATAATATAATATTGCTAATACTGCTCCTACATGTGAAATGTAGGCTATGTTATTTCTAAACCTCTTGAAATCCAGCACAAAGAGCATTATAATCTCTATTATGCAAGTCAGGAAATCATCCAAGGTCATACTGCTAATAAGATAGCAGAATTGAGTGAACAGCTCTGCTGTTTATTTGTTCTTAGAATACTCCAATTATATTTGCCTTAATAAAATTTAACTTCCTAATAATAATAATCATGTATCTGTTAGTCCATTCCATCAAATACTTTAGTTTCTTTCAAGAAGTATTTTTATGTTTGTACTGCCTTATTAAATACTTAACAATTAAGTTGCTTGTCCTAAAACCAAGATTAGAACCTGGCAAACTAAATAAATGCTAAATTAATTACTGAATGGATTACTTTGGGAATAAGATGTTCTTATTAAATACATTTGCATAAAAAAGTAATTCTTTTTCTAATATTCTTAGTGTGGGAGAAGATTTCATATTTATTCATAAAAGAATCAAGACAGGAAAAAACATGGCAAATAGTGTCAAAAACAAGATTATAATAAAATTATTAGATTTTGAGTTTTATCAAAAATGATAGTAAATAAAAAAAATGATAGTAAATATCAATAGATGATAATTTTGTTCAGTGATTCTCAAAGGGACATTTTGACAATTTGTAGTATATTTTGCTGACACAATAATTAGGGAGTTTTACCAGTGGTATGGGAACTATCTCAGAGGCTGATTCCAGCTCTTCACACAGTGACCTCATCTTGGTAGCTGAAAATGAGGCATGGTGGGAATATTTACACTGTGGAAATTAACACTACAAAATCTGGAGGTTTTTGTTCCCCAATATTATACAAACTGGCTTCTCCTTTTGCTTAATGGTCAGAATCACGGAATGCTTAATATCTGCAATTTTTAGGAGAGTTCCTCATGAGAAATAACTGTCCTATTTTTATAATTATCTGGGCTTAGACTCATCTCCATTGACCATAAAAGGAAATTTTAAGTTTTGCATGATTTTAAAACAGTAATTTTTCCAAAAGTGCGACTATCATGTAAAGTGATAAAAGGCTGATTTTTACTTAATTACTATTTTAGAATATTTAATGGCATTTATGATATTTGAATCCCACAACACACCATATCAGTTTTCATTTACTACTCTGTCATTCAGCCTTATTCTCTATGGGTCTATGTTATGTCTTCTTTGTAGCGGTGCCAGTCCATTTATATCTTCACATATATGTCATTTTATCAAGAAAAACCTTTTTGTTTTTTTCGTTTAAATATAGTTATTGCATTGCATTGCTTTTTTTTTGAAGTCAAATGTTTAAGTGGTTATATGATCTGTGAACTGTTTTAACCTATGAAAGGAACACGGATATGCTTCATTCTCTTCATTTTACAGAAGAGAAAGCATAATCTGAAGAGGTAAAAGGATCTAGCCAAGGTCACAGAACTCAGTGATATGCCAGTCTATGCTAATTGATCTACTTTCCATTCACTTTCATTAACCAAACACTTTATGTATTAGCTTAATTAGTAATAATAAATGTATACTATTTGTGACAATGCACATATAGTTCTCCTAACTTGTATCTAATAGAGACCTGGGTAAAATTCTTTCAGGTTTCAGCAGTATGATTTCATTTAAATCATGCCACATTCTCTTTTTCAATGACATAGAATCTGTTTATTAGGTTAAAGCCCAGTTATGATGCTGTTACACTTAGACTTTTATTATGTTTTATGGTACCCCAGAAATATATCCTGAATTTCATATTTCAAATTAGCTTTAAGCTTAATGCATTTGGGAAGCCAGTTTCTTTTTTTGAAATGATTGGCTCATGCAACTACCTAGACACAAGACATTTACCTAAAATACTATAGCTGATGTTACACCTACATTTTAAGCTGACTTTTAGCTTCAACTTTTACATGTGGTCAAACTGAAAAAAAAAAAAAAAAAAAAAAGAAATGCAAACTTTTTTTTTTTTCCTTTTAACCTAAATTGCTGTGTCAGCTAAAGCAAGTGAAATCTGTGGGGTAGATGCATACAGCAGAGGAAATGAGGACTATTGCTGGAACTTCAGCACTGCACAATAAAGAAAAAGAAAAAAAAAAACAGCCTTGTATTCTAGGTCCCCATGGATAACTGCCTATGAATATCATAGCAATGCTATCCTAAGCAAGGTAATTCTTCTTATTCCAGTTTTCTCTTGCTCAAGGTCACATCTAAGAGTAGAATGAAATTAGCATAATGCTTTAAAATATAGGTCCAGTGAATTCAAGTTAAATTTAAAATGTTCCTCAGATTGATTTTTCGTTAAAGCTTGCTTCTAGATTTTGGCATGTGCAATGGAAAAATGTTACTTGAATGTTTATCCATACTTAAATGGCATTCTTTAAAATTGCTGATATGAAGCATATGAGCTCAAGTTCCAGAATTTAAAAGGTTTAACGTTAAAATCACTACATGAAGAATGCTTATCGAAATACTTTTGATGTTTGAAATAGAGTCTATTGTTTTTTTTTAATTATTATTATTATATCTCCATCACTGGCAGATTGAAAGATAAAATTCACGCATGATTTAATTGTAGATATTTCAGGGGTGCCTGAGTGTCTCAATTAGTTAAGTGTCTGACTCTTGATTTCAGCTCAGGAAATGGTTTCAGGATCCTGACATCAAACCCAGTGTTGTGCTCCACACCAAGTTTGGAGCCTGCTTAGGATTCTCTCTCTCTCCTCTGCCTCTCCCCTATGCTTGCTTGCTCTCTAAATAAATAAATAAATAAATAAATAAATAAATAAATAAATAAATAAATAAAATTAAATGTAAATATTTTATTCTTAATGTAAAATGCAAACATTACATTTACATAAATGTGAGACATACTATTGTTTCCTATGTTACCTGACATTATGGTAATGTAGTAAACTGCTTATCTTTGCCTTTCTTTCTTCTTTTCTTTCTTTCTTTCTTTCTTTCTTTCTTTCTTTCTTTCTTTCTTTTTTTCTTTCTCTTTCTTTCTTTCTTTCTTTCTTTCTTTCTTTTCTTTCTTCTTTCTTTCTTTCTTTCTTTCTTTTTTTTTTTTTTCCGAGAGAGAGAGAGAGAGAGAGAGAGAGAGAGAGAGGGAGAGAGCACTAGCAGAGGAAGGGCGGAGCGAGAAGCAAACTCCTCTCTGAGCAGGAAGCCTGATTCAGGGCTTGATCCTGGGACTCCAGGATCATGACCTGAATTGAAGGCAGATGCTTAATCACCTGAGCCACCCAATCTCCCCTTTGCCCTGGCTTAATGCTCTGATGTCTTCTTTTTTCTACTTTCTGTGGAACTTGAGAATCTTTAGAAAAGAATCAATGATTTATTTTGAATATGATTTTAAAATTTTTTTAAAGTAACATGGGTAAAACGGGATATTTGATTCACTTGGTTGTGCACTCTCATATGTACCAGGCAAGTTCAAAATGTTCCTCGTCCAACATCTTCAGGTCCTTCAAGGACTCTCAAGAATATTGGGTATATGCTAACATAAAATATGAATCTCCAAATAGGAACTATTATTAGAACTGGTTACAAATTTATTTTTTCCTGATACCATTTTATTGTAGGAGCATCTTAAAAGATGTTCTTCAGTTGATCAAATTTTTAAAATATCACTTTTATATAATTTACTGTTTTTTAAGTTTTAGATATGCAAAGGACCAGCTTCTCTATTATAATCTACTTTTAAGTAAAGAGCCATATCCTTTTATATCTCGTACAATATTAAAAAGCTGTTTTACCTAGTTGATTTAACTCTGTATTTGGCCATTGAGAAGATACCTTTCCCCCTGACTTATACATTTCTGTAAATTGTAATTTACTATAGGTAATATTTTTTAAAATCTGTGAAGAGAAACTTTGCTTATGAGACTTTTCTCCTATCATGCTGTGTGTTCAACTAGATCTTGCATCATGGAAAGAAAGGCAGTGACCCATAAAAATGGCTTTGCAGACTGTCATTATGACATTATCAGATTTCTCATAAAAATGATTTATTTCATAGTGCAACTATGTGTTGGGTAACTAAAAAGGAAGGTCGTCTAGTATTTAGAAGATGTTGATGAATGTGTGTGTGTACATATGAGTATACTCATGTTTTTCATAATCAAACAGAATATAGGGATTTTAAAAAAGTAAGAAATCACTGAGATGACCCTTTGTGCATTTCTTAAGTGTAATTGAAACTATCCATGGACGCAGACTTGAGTTGAAAAAGATTGCTCTTTGATTCCCAGCTTTTTTCAAATAGAATATTTTACCTACAGAAGAAAATAATCAGTAGTGAATATAACAACATGTTCAGGGAAGACTTGACCTTGAGAACAGGTTATATAACCAATTTGCAGAAATTTAGCACAGTATGAAAGGGTTCAACAAGAATGTTTAAAGCTATATCCTAAAAAGTTGGTCTAAAGACCCTTAAATGCTTTTTGCAGAGGTCACAATAGTCCCTGGGTCTCTCAGCTATGAAGTTTACAAAGAGTGGGAGCTGAGTAGCTGAAGCAGAACTAGAACCAAAGTCGTCTGAATCTTAATGATACGGGAGAGCTAGATTCTTGTCTCACGGAGTCGAAGAATGAATCTGCGGACAACAGTGAGCAAAGTGATAGAAGTTTATTATTCGAAGTTACAGAGAAAGCTCTCAGAAGTGAGTGGAGTCTCAACAGGGTTGCCACTGAGGAGTTTTAGTGCCAGTCTTTTTTTTTTTTTTTTTTTAGTGCCAGTCTTTATCAAGAACTTAGCCAGGGAGCCCACAGGCCTTGAGATTCTTGTGCAGTCTAGGTTTGAGCAGGGACTATTGATAATACCTTAATGACACATTTCTTTGTGGTCTGGTATTTCTGTGATTACTTAGTAGCCATTAAGTGGAGATACTCTAACATTTTGGAGCTGGGGAGCCAGGTTCATTATTTTTCTCCGTTTTTACTATCTTATCTCTTGTTTTCTTGGGATGGGTAGGAACCTGACTCTGTGCCTTTTGGTCGCCTTGGGGTTTGTGAGAGCCTACAGATTTCTGGGATCTTGACCCTGGGCCTTTCCCTTATTTTTCCCTGCTTAGCCCCATCTGCCCCTAAGTCATTCCTACATCTATAATCTAGTATTCTTTGAGAATTACTGCTCCAGAAATAAAGGGTCTGTAACTTGGAATCAGTAGCTTCTTTAGTATCTTAACATTGGACTTTATCATACCCCATCTTATTTTGGAAAATTAAGTTATAATGAGCTATGAGCCTGTTTCTCATATGTAAAATGCAGAAAATACAAATAATAATCTACATGCAGATTAGTATTTAAATAAATACATAATATTCACTGTATAAGATATATAAATGTATATCACTTAGTGAAGTCTGGCACATAATAAACCTGTAACCAATGATAGTTATTAATTACAAGAATAATTAACAATAATAAAATAAATCTATGTTACTGAATATATACTGTCAGACATAGGATTATAGTAGTACTAGGAGTGAATCTTTCTAGGTACAGTTCTCAACTTAGTACAAATACAGTACTCAATATACTTTTAATATATTATATTTAATATAATATATATTAAAGTATCATTCTAAGGCATCTAGGTGGCTTAGTTGGTTAAGCACCTGCGTTCTGCTCAGGTCATGGTCTCGGGGTCCTGGGATGGAGCCCCACATTGGGCACTGTGCTCAGTGCAGAGTCGGCTTATCTCTCTCCCTCTGCCTGCTGCTCCCCCTAGTTGTACTCTTTCTCTCTGTCAAATAAATAAACTCTTTAAAAAATAAAAACGAAAATATCAGTTCTTTAAAACATTTTAAACAATCAAGAGCAATTTTAAATCCATGAGATTTAAAAATGTCTTAAAATTCTAATACTTTACCAAACGGAGAAAGGTTTATTTGGAAAGTAGATGACATTGTGACATTTTCAGTTTACATACATACAAAGTAACAAAGCAAAACAAAAACTAAAACTGAAAAAAAAACAAACCTGAAAAATATTTAAAATTTTGTTTTAACAAGACTGGAAAATAAAGCACTTAACTTTTATTGTTATTTGGGGTAACAGTTAAGGACCCTGAAGGGGAATTTATTTCTTTTGTTTTGCCTAGTTTATTGATTTCATTATGTGCCAGTAAACCTCACATATTCACAGCTTGCAACTTTTTTGTTCTCACACGTAATTGGATCCTACAAGTAGGGAAGAATTAATTGAAGTTATGAAAATGATGTAAACCTCAGTGGAAATAACTACATGATCACATAATTCAGAATTCTATAAAAGGAAAGGAGAAAATCGGCAAGATATACTTAAAAATGCATTTTAAGAAACAGAATTAAATAGAAAAAGAACTTACAATACCCGAATTCTCTTGAATTTCAGACAATAAGGAAGTCTGGAAGAAAAAAAAAGGATAAATCCAGAAAATCCAGGAAGATACAGGGAACTGAAGGACCTTTGGAATAATATAACACTCTGAAACTTACCTTGTTCACTAGCAGTATTCAGAAGTATAAAAAGAATGGAAAGGACAAAACCAAGATTATCAATAAAAAAGAGTAGTATGTTAAGTTGGATGTATTACTTTGGAAGGAAAAGTTCCATGTCTTTCTTATGTTTATATGTCTAGGCTCAGCACCATGCTCTCCATATAGCAGTCAGTCAGTCACTTTGAATTGAACCAAATTTGATAGTAAAATTTGATAGGAAGCTCTTATTTTATGAAGGTAAGAAAGAACTAATGATAGATGTTGGGAGCAAAGATTTTTTGATTCTCCCTCCCCCCAAAAAAAGATACCTTTATCAAATAATCCAGTACAAATTATCTGTAATGAGAAAATGTCACACTCATTTTAAACTTTAGAAAATACCTAAAAATTATTTTCAATACATTGTATTCCAAGTCTCTTTATCAAAAACATGGAATAATACATTGACAGATGTGATTTCATTGCCATGGTTACTTTAAGATTTCAATGATCATAGAGTAGTTTTGAGAGTTGGAGAGTAAAAAAGTGAAGAAAAAAATTTTAAAGCATTAAATCCAATTTTAATTATTTGAATTCATTTAGGTAATTAGAAGGAATTAGCCATAGTATCAATTATTCAATGACATGCTTTTAAGTATTTTGTTTGGTTATAATTATTTAATTTTATTCAGGACAAAAACATTTTTAAGAGGTCAGGAATATTTAAATAAATATATCTAAACTTAGGTGAAACTGTCTTTAGATTTGCAGCTGTATCTTAACTAGTTAGCATTAAGTTGTTTTTAGTTTTTTTTTTCTTTTTTAATTAAGAGAGAATTGGTACGTAAGTAATAATGTGTAGTTAATAAAGACTAAACAAGGGGATAGAGAAATAACAGACTTATCCCCTTGGTCATAATTATTTACATTGGATAATGTGTATTAAGCCTTGGGGAAAAGAATTGGATTCTGAATCAGACTTTTCTAGCTCTTTGGTGTATTATGAACTCCTATGGTGGGTTATTGTGTCACATAACAACTCTCAGTGTCAGTAGATTCTTTTTTTGTTACAATTCAGGATTAGAAAAAAAAAGGTGTTTTTTTTTTTTTTTCATATCTAGTAAAGGAATGAGAAAACCTTACTCAAATATAACCTTACTTCTATATGAGGACTAGAAGGGAGTACTCCACACTGTGTAAGATTTAAGCTTTCCCCATATTACACAGGGCTTAGCCTTTCTTCCTTTCACAACCAAATGTCAGAAAAAACCGTCCTTGCACACTGACATGTTCTTGTCCACTGACATCACTCTGGGAGCCTTATTAACCTCTGTTTGTTCAGTTAGCATCTCTCTTATATTTGCCAGTCTCTCCAGAAGGCTCCTGGTTTCAGTGTTTGCCATATCAGTTAACTGCTTTTCTGTCTTTGCCATACTTGATATGTTATATAAAGTACTGTGTATAAAAGAAAGGTGTGTTCACTTTCTAATCTGGAAATGCTCTCCTTAGTCTCTATAACATTACCTTCTCCTCATTTACTCTTTCATCCTGACTGCTCTTCCTATGTCCTTTCAGACTATTCCCTTTTCTATCCTTTCAATGTTCTGACATAGATCCTCCTTCCTTCTTATTCTACAGGCATTTCAGGGTCATCTGCTATATTGCCATGGATTTCATGACCCTATATTTGCTGTAGGGTCCTAAAATGACACTTCTAGCTCAGACTTAGTCTTTATTTTCTTCAGATACATATATCCAATTCTGTACTAGACTTCTCCTAACTGACCAATTCATGATTTTTCCTACTCTTCATGTAGATATCATGATTAGAAATTTGAAAAACCTCCTCAGCCTTGCCCTGCCTTTTATCCCCCAACTTGGATAATCATCAAATTTTATGGAATCTGCTTTTTGAGTCAATATATTTCTCTTTTCCCCACTGATCCTTCCCTAGTGCCATCCTTCAGCCCTCAGATTTGTAGGTACTTCCTACCAGATCTCCTGTCTTCCCAGTTGAACCAATTGTCATACTTTGCATGCATAGTACACTCTACTTTATTCACTGTACTAACAACATCCTGTATTGTAGTGGTATCTGTACTTTACCATGTCCCCATAGTTTTATGTATCAAAAATGAGAGACTATGTTTATTTGTGTTACTAAAGTATTTTCTGCGTATAAGACATAACCTGGCTCATAGCAGATACTTAAGTATTTGTTTAATATAAAAGGCATTTTTTCCTTTCATTTCAAAAGGCATTATTGCCTTTTCAAAAATGAAGAAAGAGGCCCAGCAATGATAAGTTCTACATCATCATAAGTATCAAAACTGAGTTATGGTCAAACCCAGGTATTTTTCTACTACATCTTGCCACCATTTCTATTTATATTAAATCATCTCCTCTCCATGTAATGAATCACATTTTTGTCTTTCTTCACTCACAACATTCATACACGTCACTCACACTTCCAGCAATTTGGCACATCCTTGTTTGGGAAACTTTTCTAGAATATGATTCTCAAGTGATGCAGGATCAAATTAATGCCATTGAATGAGAAATGTCATTGAATGACTATTCAAGTTTAAGGAATCTAAGAAATATTTTAGCCAGACATTTTTTTTTTTTTTTTTTAGTCAGACATCTTTAAGAAAAAAAAAGAAAAAGCAAGAAGAAAACCTAGAATTTAAGGCATTTTTATTTTTTCTATTACTTGTATTTCAGAAAGACAATTACTTGCAGTTTAGTTTACACATAAGTTGTTCCTAAAGTATGTATGTACGTGCATACTTTTATAGCTTAAAAAAGGATGCCCCTTATTCTTCTTAAAAACCTACTAGTCATGTACATATATGGTATTTGATATTCTGTATAACCTATATGCCCTATAACAACTCTAGAAGACATGCTAATAGATCAAAAATTATTTATTCTCTTAACAAGATATGCTATTCCACTGTTCTTTAATTTCTTTGTAGGGAAAAACTCAAGAGATACCTATATAATATTAAGAAAAATTCTTTAAGTAAAATGAAATATTTTGTGAATGATAAATTCCTAATGAAACTACCATAAATTACAGTGAGAAAGTTAAACATTTTATATCTTATCTCAATCGCCATAACAAAACATTGATATACATATAGTATACAGATAAACAGTGATTTTACCATGCAAAAAGATGACATACAAAAATGTTTCATTTCAGTACTTCATGATTATAATCAAGACCTATACTCTTGGAATCCAGTTTCTAATTTTTGCTGAAATTTAGGAAACTCTAAATATGAACACATAAATTACATTGTGTCTCTGAGTGTTTATGAAATATGTAATGAACATCTGTGAGGTGTAGAATAATTCTTATTTATAAAAGGAATTATGTGACACATATTTAGTTTATGATCATATGTTAAGAACTGTCAATCCATTCTTTTAAGTCCATATTCCACAGATGTTCATTAGACACCTACCATTAAATGTTAACAAAATCTCTTCTTTAGAAAGTTGAATAGATTTAGAGATGACACTTTTTAAAATCTTGAGTTTAATCTGACTTTCTTATGGGTATAAATGTAACTCATATTTATTTATGATTATTTATTCTAAAAATATGCAGACCAATTTAGAAGGGCTTTCTGTCTGAGGCTGTGAAGAGCTTGCTCTGGAATCCTTGTTTTCTCAGCCTAATTGAGGGCACCTTCAATACTTTCAGAGCACTTCACAGCACTGAGAAGATCCTAATAAGAGGACTGACTTTTCATGTGTCATAACTACGATGAAATAAAAAGAAGAATCAGTTACACTACAAAGTGCCAAACTCAAGAAAGATTGGGAACATGTAGAATCAAATAGTCCTGTGCTCATGGATTTCCTTACTTTAGAGCTATCTCTTCTATCCACATTAAAAACTCTTAATATATGAACCAAATCCGTTATGATAAGATAAACAATATTTATATGTAAAGGATTACATCAGAATTTAAGCAGTATAAAAATGTTTGTAGTTTAATGTTAGCCAGTTAAATTACAGAGACTAATCTCAGAATTTAAAAACTTAATTTAAAAATCAGTCAACTTTCCTAAGACAAATAAAAATAATTTTTATGAAAAAAATAACTATCATCTTGGTTGTTTTCATCAGATTGGTTAAATGGAAATCATTGGATACATGTTTCACAACATAGAGTGCTTACTACTTTATATCTTAGATTTTCATATGGCAGATTTTCCCTCCTCTATGAACTGGGAAGGATAGATTTTATCATTTTTGTTTGTCCAGAGAGGTTAAGTAATTAACTGTGTCATTTGTAAACCAACAAATAAGAATATTGAAATCAAACATACATGAGTGCGTGTGTATGTGTGTGTGTGTGTGTGTGTGTGTATTCTCTTATCTGTATTCAGTACTAATACCGTGAAGATTTCCTTAAAATATTGAAATATGGTATGAGAAATATTATGTGTAAAGAGACATAAAGGGATCCCTGGGTGGCACAGCGGTTTAGCGCCTGCCTTTGGCCCAGGGCGTCATCCTGGAGACCCGGGATCGAATCCCACGTCAGGCTCCCGGTGCATGGAGCCTGCTTCTTCCTCTACCTGTGTCTCTGCCTGTCTCTCTCACTGTGTGACTATCATAAATAAATAAAAAAATTAAAAAAAAATAAAGAGACATAAAGCATTGTCATATATCATGGGATCTAGCCCAGAATCTGCCCCTTAGAAGTCTGTAGCATTTAACTTCTTTAAAACTAATTTCATCAAATAAAAAATGCACTAATAGTACCTGCCTTATCTCATTGACAGATAAATTGTATATCTCAATACCTGGGTGGATTAAATTAGTTTTATTCATTCATTCATCCAATCATTCACTTATTATATTTCATTCATGCAATAAACATTTATTGAACACATAAATGTCCGGGCATTAATAGGGATCTTGGAGGTAAATTAATGGACTTACACTGTAAGAAGAAAGAATTTACAAATCATAAGACACTAGTACAACATAAACAACATGATCAATCATAATATCAGATAATTATACATATTTTGCATTGGTGGGACTAGAGGCTAAAACTGCTGGAGTAGTCCAGGCATGAAAGGAGAAGGGTTTGGGCTGGGAGGATGTTGTCAGGAATGTGGAAGATTTCATAGTTATGAGTAACACATTAAGTAAGAAATATAAGGGATGGTTCTCTCTCAAATAGAAAGTAAGAGAGGAAAAAGAAACGATAATCCTGAGGCAATGACAAAATGGAAATAGAAACATTATGAGGTGGGCAGTTTTGGAGGAAGCATTGACAATTTCAGTTTGGGTGAGATTGATTTTGAGGTGATAGATGCATATGAGATGAAGTTTCAAACTGAAGTTAGAAGAAAAAGTAGCATCATGTATTTGGAGTTAGCAGGGCTTAGTATGAACTATGAAGAAGAATCAGATATCTAATGCAATATTGAAAAGACCAAATACTGAACATGAGAGAATGTTTACACTGGGATACAGAATGGACAAAAGGGGAAAGAAAAGAAAATAGTGGCAGTATCCTAGGAACTAATGAGAAAAAGGAAATTTAAAAGAAACACATGTCTACACTAGCATTAGTAGAGAAGGCAAGAAAAGTGGGAACTGAAGAAAGATAATTTTATAAAAAGGAAATTGTGACATTTGATAGTGTAGTGTAGTAAAATTGTGGTGATTAGAAAAAGGACAGTGGATTAAGAAAGGAGTGTTTCAGGAAGACATAGTGACAGTGAAAGTTTGACAGCAGAATAGTGTCAAGTAGATATAGGAAATAAATATTCAAATGATAAATTAGCGAGATAAATGATAGACAAAGAGAAAGAAGAGCCTGAATTGGAGGGAGAATGTAAGATTTGCTATGAGAGGACATTTTCTTAATATCTTTTGGAACAGATTCTAAAACTCAACTAGAAAGATGACTTTTTAGAATTTGAGGGAAAGGATAAGAGGTTCTACAGTAACACATAGGAAGGTAGAAGGTTTGAGGGATCAACAAATAAAGTCCCAGACAAATGAAGGCTTAATTTCAGCTTTAGTACTGATAACAGTTGGGTTAGAGAACATGGAGCATTACTTAAAATGACAACATAATAGATCTACTTAATTCTTCACTTTGCTGAACAACTCCAGTCTCTCCCCTTTCTACACCCAACTAGCTCTTCTCAATTGAGAATACCACCAGGTATGTCAGAATATGTCCTTTTGTGGGCAGACTTGCACAAAAATTTAAAACAATGAAAGAGAGAGGGCTGCATATATACTGATAAATAAATTAAAAAGAGAAAAGCAAAGACTGATAATACAGGAGAGTGTTTGTCCCTGGCAGGAAAGCAGCGAATGAATAAGTAATGTGCACTTAGGTAAATACCATGCTGCTACCAATATTCTAGACCTTAATGTAAGTAGTATGTTAATTAATGTGAGGGGAAATCTATAGTGACATACTTTATGAAAAATATAATACAGAAAATGGAAGGAATAACATGGTTTAGAAGACAACAAAGAATCTATTCTAATGTAGTAAATACACATGAAATCTGACTTTTAAGTTTTTTCCAGCCCTTGGAAATATATAAAGTTCTGTACAAGTATAATGTCTCACAAGAAAATTGTTGCAAATTTGTAGGCAAAATGATAAAAAAATTTGGGAAATTTTCATTTAGGAAAGTTTATGTCAGAGACATGAAAACACAGTAGTGCTGAGAAAATTTAATCAGGTAATTTGCTTGTCATCCTGACACTCAGAAATTATTTACAGCTAATATAATTTCTGATGGAATAAAAACAACACATGGGACATTTTTCACTTTACCTTATGCAAAATATTTCGTTTATTATAGTGGACTAATATGTAAAAAGAAGTTACAGTAAAAGTAGATATTACTGGCAGTAACTACTAAGATAAATGATCAGTATAAATTTTCTTCTCAATCTGAACAGAATCTGAATCAAGCAGCTGATGATCTAGTACACACCTACTGTTCCATTGCATATCTGTGTTATCTTGGACACTTTTTTTTATATCCTTGGTTTTATCACCTCCTGTCCTTTGTTTTGAACTAACCAAATTATGGTAGATTGATTTTGTTGTCGTTAAGAGAGTCAATGAACACATTTACGAAATAAAAAGACAGCAAAGATTAAATTGTAATTGCCTCATAAAATTAAGTAATATAAAAATGGGAGATATTTTTCAAAAGCAGAGAGAAAGGGATGATTTTGAAAGTGGGTTCTAGTTATGCGAGTTGTGTGAGGAAAAATTTGGAAGCATAATTACCTTAATATATTAAAGAAAGCGAGTCTCAGATGCTAAATCCAGGAGTCAAAATATCTTTAATATCCTGATGGTGTGGGAGGCATAGTTTGTTTAAGAGCTTGAATGTCAAGAGAGAGCAGAAAATGAAAGATTAGATTAAGCCATGAGAGATATCTGCATTTAGGGTTTGAGTTGAAATAAAGTAGCAATAAGACATAATGTAACTAGAAATAAAGGAGGATAATTTAAATCACAAAAATCATAAAGTTTGAAGATGAGGGAAGTAATTTCAGAGTCAAAGCTCCAGAAATTTCAAGTAATATTTGGGAGGATAAGGAGCTTATCTTTAATTTCATTGAGGATAGTGAGAACCCATTTCAGTACTGTTAAGGAAGATACCAGATTGCAAAAGAAACTGAGGGAAATGATGGTGAGAAAATGAAGGCATTTGGCATGAATCGTATCTTCTAGGAGTTTGGCAATGAAGGAAAATAAAGAAGAACTTCCTAAAATATTGGGATGAAATTTACTTAATTGCATATTGGCAAGTTTTAGAACCTTTTATCTTCTCATTTGTGATTTGTCAGAAATAAAGATGGCTTTCACATTTCCTGTCTTCTCAGATTTGAGATTTGGCTTCCCAGCCATGTTGAGGATGGAGTTATCTTCAAATATCAGGGGTGTGATGTTGCATATTGGACCACAGATGCTCCTCACTTCTGCAAAGTTTTTTTATTATTTTGATTTCTTTTTTCTAGCAAAAGTTTGTATTTCACCCTTCTCACTTTTCTCTCAGTTGTTAGAGGCTGCCACAGTGAGCTCTAAATTCTTTGGCAGATGGTCCTCAGGGATGACTCCTGCAGAGTCCCTACGTTACAAGGATCTATTCTTCTTCTCTACTTCACTTCAATAATTTAAATTCTTCGGCCTCTCTGACCCATGACAGTGGAACCTGAGAGGAACTCAAATCTAAGTTGAGATGTGATCTACAGGGAAAACTGTAAGGCTTGGTTGTGGACCATTTGTAGTTTCTAAGATGAGAAAAAGGGTCAAGAGTATAAAGGCGTCTTGAGTAGAATTTCCTTGCAAAGGTGTCAAATTCTGATAACAACAACAACAACAACCAAAAACCAAAAAACACCTCCACATGATCACTGTATATTCTAAAGATTTTCCAAAATAATGCCCATTTTTATATAATTTGCATAATTAAAGATTGATTCTTTTTTCTCAGATCCAAGAAAGCTTTAATTTAAAAATTAAAAGCATATTTTAGCTAATACGAAATACATGTAAATACATTTGCCCTTCAATGATTTAACAAATAATCATACTTAATTACAAAATTGGGTTTTATTTGAAATAAAAGGCAACTTAAGCTAATTTCCATTGAATTATTTTTGTGTTTGATTTTTGCAATATAGTAGTAATCTGCTCATGTTTAACCCATTACTCCAAACTGAGTGGCTTATAACACAAACATTTATTATCTCATAGTTTCTGTGGGGCAGGAATCCAAGTAGTATCTAGCTGGGTGACTGGTTCAGGGTCCTTCCCAAGGTTGCAGGTCCTTCCAAGGTTGCAGTCAAGGTGCTGACCAGCACTGCAGTCATCTCAAGGTGCAATATTGGGAGGGTCCAACTCCAAGCTTACTCACCAGGCTATTGGCAACTTTTAAGTTCTCACTGGCAGTTGGCTAGGGACATCACTTCCTTGCCTTGTGGGCCTCTTCATAGGAGAATGTGCTTCAACAGGCAGCAGGCTTATCTTAGCATACATTAACAGATGCTGAAATAAAACCAAATTGTCAGTATTCTCTATAAATATATGCATACTTGCTACATTCTAAGGAACCTTGGTGTCGTGCAGTCGTTGAAAATATGCTACATATACTTTGCATAGAATCACAGAACTAGACTAATTTTAATGGTATTCTTATAGTCAATCTATGCCTTGTCAAGTCAAATCTGAGAATGGAGTTTAAAATCTCAGCCTGAAAGATTGACTATATTTTTGGAATCAATAGTTTTCTCTAATTTCCCAACCCTTCCCAAAATGCTTGGTAATGCATGACATTGCTCCTTGGAAATGAGATGGAGCATCATAGATGTCATCTTTTAAAATCCCATCATTTTGTACAATATCATGATATATACACACATAATTTGAAAGAATGGAGGAAAGACGGATCAATTAGCAATTTTATGCACCTGTCTATGTAGATGTTGGAGACATTGACTGGGTTATAGCCATGGGAATGAACAGGCTGTATTCTGAAGATGTCATTCTTCTTTTCAAAACACTTTGATATCATCCTATTCCTTATTTTTTAAAAAAGGCCAGACTCCTATGTTAAGCTCTCATGAAACTTGTGGCAAGCATTTGCACTTTTTTTTTCTAATAGTACGTGCTAGAAGCACTGTATTTCTTATAGTATGCAAAAAGCATTTATTACGCTTGAAATTCACACTTCCTCATTTCAAAATTTTTAAAAAAAATCTAATTAGGGGATCCCTGGGTGGCTCAGCAGTTTAGCACCTGCCTTTGGCCCAGGGCACGATCCTAGAGTCCCGGGATCAAGTCCCACGTCGGGCTCCCGGCATGGAGCCTGCTTCTCCCTCCTGTGTCTCTGCCTCTCTCTCTCTCTCTCTCTCTCTCTCTCTGTCTACATACGTAAATAAATAAAAATAAATCAATCTTTAAAAAATAAAATAAAAATCTAATTAATTCTTCAAGTCCCTGGTCAAATGCTGCCTTCTCCAACAAGATTTTCCCAGTGAGTTCTGCTAGTTATAATCCTCTTACTGGAGCACCTGGGTGGCTCAGTGGTTGAGCCTCTCTGCCTTTTGCTCAGGTTGTGATCCCGGGGTCCTGGAATCAGGTTGGGCATCAGGCTCCCCACAGGGAGCCTGCATCTCCCTCTGCCTATGTCTATGCCTCTCTTTCTGTGTCTCTCATGAATAAATAAATAAAATCTTTAAAAAAATCCTCCCACTTCTGATCTCCCCAATAAGCCTTTATTTTTTGTTTCTTTGTGTTTTTATCAATGACCCTATCAGATACTACATTTTATGACAGTTAGGTTATCATCTGGGTACTACCAGTTCATAAATTCTCTAGTCATTTGTATTCCCAGTGTCCATTACTGAACTTTACATGTAGGGCACATTTAATGAATATTTGTTGCAAGATGGGTGGAAATAATGATTCCATGACTAGAACTGATAGTGCCCCTGGAGGAACTGATCTCAAATATATTTGTGGCGGAGGTCAACAGAAGATGAGACAATGACTGCTTTTATATCTCTTAAGAGATGAGTAAAACCTTTAATACATTTATTGTGGCTGGAACCCTATTCCATATTCATTTTACCATTAGCTGTTTTCTTTATTCCACTTAATTTATGTTCACCTTTTTAAAAAAATAACATCTTTTAGGAAAATTTCATTTCATTATTTGCTCCATATTATGATTAAGTTATAGTAAACCATAATCTGCAAGTAAATTATTCCTATTTTGCTTAATTTAATCTTATTGTATATCAACAGTTTGGTGGATATTATACAAATATATTTTCATATGCTTGTGTTATACATAGCATTCACTAACGTATTTTTAAAGAGTATATGTGTTGTATGTAGACATCCTACTATCAAGTATTATAAGCTGATTACTGAAACCACAATCAGTATCTAACTCTGAGAAAAACTTTTTTTTTTTTTTAGGATTTTGTTTATTCATTCATGAGAGACACAGAAAGAGAGGCCAGAGACACAGTCCCATCCCAATTTTGCTCCATCCAAGGAGCCCGATGTGAGACTCGTTCCCGAGAATCAGGGATCACCCCCTGATCCAAAGGCAAATGCTCAACCGTTAAGCCACCCGGGCGTCCCATGAGAAATACCTTCTTGTTCTTATTATTATTCTTACCAGTTTTACAAATACTTCATTGTCTACCATAATCAAAAAAAGGTAGAAATAAAAAATAATCAAACATAGGCTAAAGGTAATCCCATTAAGACTGCTGGCTATGCATAAACTAGAAGAAAGACAAATATTTCCACAGAAGTAATTACCAATTCATATATATATATATGTATATATATATATATACATATATATATGTATGTATTTAACATTTTATTTATTTATTCATGAGAGACACAGAGAGAAAGAGAGGCAGAGACACAGGCAGAGGGAGAAGCAGGCTCCACGCAGGGAGCCTGATGTGGGCCTCGATCCCGGGTCTCCAGGATCATGCCCTGAGCCTATGGCGGCGCTAAACTGCTGAGCCACCCCGGCTGCCCCAATTCATATATTAAAACAAGAATCAATTGCACATTTTTTACATTGGTAACAATATTCCTACTTAAGGGGAAGATTTGTGTATAAATAAAAGGAGGAGCTGTTAATAGTTACTGAACCTCAGAGCTTCAGTCCTAACTCACAAGGTTTGCAAAGTGCTCATGCATGTGGAAAAATATCATCATTAACTTATAATTAATTTTAAGTTTTTACTAATGTTAAGCTTTTTGCAATTTGATTTGAAGCCAAAAAAAAGAAAGAAAAAATTATCACTCTTAATTTACTCTAAAAGAAATTTTCTTTGTATTTCCTAATGTCTGTATTAGTAGAATATATTGGTCTTTATATCATTGCTGAACAAATGACATATTGAAAGAAAGTGACATTTTAAGAGCTCTAAATGAGAGGTAGGTCTCTTGCATATTGTATGATTCAAAATGGGGCAGTTCTGATAAAGGAAAAAGGTGAAGAAAGCAGGAGAGTGGAACTTGCTTGGCAAGAGGCAGATGGACCCCTTCCTAGTATGGACATGGATTAGGTCCAAAATCAAATCTCTACTCACATGCTCAGGAGATATCCTCCCTTTGGGCACCCTTCACACACACACACACACACACACACACACACACACACACCCTCCAAATCATTGTTAGAGGGTAGGTAGATGCCAGATGGATTTTATTAATAAGGTTAATGAGTAAATATTTTGTTTCTCTCTCTTTTGAAGCTTTTTATAATTTGGCCACACCCTTCTAAGGCAGTCTTATTCTTTTTCCCCAGCCCACACCCTGAGCCTTAAACAACAGGGGATGAGATATTGATTTTGGGGGGGGAGGGGGATGGCAAATGATGCTAAAGCCCTTTGCAATATTTTTTAGTCAATTATTGATCAATGTTTCACAAAGATGTAGTGTTAATCTGTGCCTTTGTTTACATTCCTTTACCTGCCTGGAACTTTACTCATTTAAATCCTATTTATTTTCCCAGGCCTTGTACAAGGCCTCCTTCTCCATAAAGTTCTCTATTTTTTTTTTTTTTTTTTTACTCTACTTCTGGTGAATCACACCCTCCTTTGAAATCATTTTTGAATATTGCCAGTACCTTGTGGTAGAGATAACAGTATAGCACAGTATTTTCCAAAATGTTCTTTGAATATCCCCATTTGAAATGGGATTTTTGAAGTGAAATGATTTTGAAAAAAGTCACACATTCTATCTCACTGTTGGATGCTTAAAAAGAATATTGGCATATCAAAAGCTTTGGAAAGTCCTACATTAAAGTTTGTTCATCTTCTTTGACCCAGCATTTCAAAAACTTTCATAAAATTGCATCCCGTTTCATGTACTATTACCTTTCTATAGAACATGCATGAGAAATGCTGGAGAAATAGAAATAGGTTTGTGGGCCAGACAGGTATTACAAACGTACTTCAAGTGCCACTTACTTTTGGGGCTTACTAACTAATCATATGATATTTCCCTAATTCCTTTAATTCCTTCTGTTTTTGCATTGAAAAATGGGAAATATTTCATACAGAGTAGGTAACACAAATAGATTAATATGCTTCTTCCACACTCTTTCCCAGGAGGCCCTGAGTTGCTTCATGGAGCTTGGTATGTTCTCTTTGTGGAGGCAGGAAATATGTCATATGCATATTTTAACTATTCAGTATAATCTTACACATTCCAGGTATAAGATGATGAGTTCAGTCAGAGCAAAGCATCATAGAATGGTTATATCATTTTGTTTACATTCAAAAACATTCATTATTTATGACATAAAAGATATGTGGCTATCACATTCATTGAAAATAGTGTTTTTTTGCATTAAGTCCCAATTTTGGATGCCAGGTCACTTACTTTGTTACGTTAGCCTTACTATTAAGAATTGGTAGGTTCTTGTATTGTTTAGATGACCTTACATATATATTCTACCTCAATTATTTCAAATACAGAAAATGTGATTATCATTCATGTTCTAGTAATGCATACCTAGAAGATCACAATTTTCTGGTGGCGCTATGACTTGGGCAGTTTGATAATTCAAAATATTTATGAAACCATTGTTATGAGAGGTTTTGTGTTCTATAGAAGGCTGAGCGAATAGACCTATGGTACACCTTAACACAAATAGTGAGTTGTCTTAAATAGGCAAAAAAGTACACTGCTCAGCAGGGAACTTGCCTCTCACTTTCCTACCTGTTTGTGTTCTCTCTCTCTCTCAAATACATAAATAAAATCTTTAAAACAAACAAATAAATAATAAAATAAAAAGTTAAAATGAGTAATTTATTTTTATTTAGATGCACACTTTTTTTTTAAAACTCTGACAAAGTTTGGATCAAAGGTTTTAAAGATTTGTTTTGCTCTAGATCCATTTCTCATAATTAGCCTAATGATCCATTCCTGCCTAGAGGGCCTCATTTGTGAGTTCTTTTCTCTGTAACAACATGAAATATCCTTGGAAAGAACAAGTTGAGTTTATAGTAGACTGAGGCCTTTGCAATGATGAACAGGGAAAATTCAGTTTTGTGCTTAACTTTGTAGCCTATTGATGACATTACTGAGATTTCTCTCAGGTTAATTAATGGGCACTGAGTGACACTTAAATGATATTGCAATATTCTAATAATTTCCAGTGCTAATTAGAAGAATAGAAAATCAGCAGTGAACATAATCTTTAAAAAAATCTGTATTTGATGATAAGTACCATAACTTTACAACTAACCTAATGATAGGTGTTTCATTAAAGTTCGGGAACACTGAATTTTGCTATAAATATTTTTGCAAGTTATGTTCCAAACAGTGCCTTAGTCAATTCTCAATTTTTGGCATTGGCTGCTTTATTTCCAGACCCTTGCAGGTCAGACAGACGCTGCCAAGTTCTCATGCCTAATTGTGCCAGATCCGGAGGTACATAGAAACACAAACAGTGGCTGTAATGGAAGAACTCACGCTTTGGATTCCAATCTTGATTTGCATTTTGGCTCTCTAAATCACAATTTTGTTATCTATAATATCTACTTCTAAAAATTCAGTAAAGATTTAAAGAGGATATGTATGTAAAATACCTAGCAGAGTACAATAATCATAATAGGACTCACGTATATATAGTTCTTCTATAAGAAATTCTGCTATGAAATTCTGCTATGGAAATAATTTATAGACATATTTATCAATATGAATCATATTGAATATTTTATTTCTAATTCTAAATTATCCAGGCCTACTCTCTTTTTTCTTTGGCACAGAGAATTGTGAAGTTTTTACAACCATTTTCTCACCAATGTGAGACTGCCTGGTGCCAGTGCCTATCAAATAAGCCTATCCGAGTGGTTTTTAAAGGATTAAATTGTGACCTCTCACTATGTTACCTTCTCCCCACCTTTCCAGTTTAATGATTAAAAAGAGTAACTTTGTTAGTATTATGTGCTTTAGTTACACTTTTGCAAGGTTCTGGAAATGAGAAGCTACAAAGAAATGGAATGAGTTCTCTTTTCTGATGGTTAGAAGCACATTTTCTGCCATTACTTGTTTGTGGTATCCTACCAAAAGCTGGTAGGTTTATAAAATTTTCTGCCTCAGTAAGGTGTGAGTAATATATAAACTAAAGAATCCTTGGGCTGGAAAATTGATTTTATGCCTACAATGGGTGAAAATTATTAACAAGCCTAATAATAGTAGGAGTAATTTTTCCGTAAGAGCTACTACTTTCGTTTGCAAAACATAACAGGGGAAAATTATGTATAATTCTAATTTTTCTGCCTATCTCGGAATATAATTCTATTAGGAACACTGATACTCAAACTTCAGAATATTCATACTTAGAGACAAATACACTTGAATGCTTCTTGCTTTTTATTCATTAGTGACTGCCTAGGATATTGTCCTATTATTACACATCTTTTTCTTTACCAAATTTTCAACATATAACTAATGAGTAAAGGCAGTCAACTCATATTATTTTTGGCTTCAGAGATTTATGTAAAATTAATTATATCCTAAATATAATTGTATCACATTAGCCAGATATTTTTCATTATCTTCCCTCTGGCTCCAACTTATTCAATTATTCTTACTTCTTTACAGCTTCTCATGAATAGTCTCTAGCCACATACAATAACTTTTGTCAATGCACTGCTACATTTTTCTATTTCTCCACCTCTATTACTTTGTTCCTTTCTCAATTTTTCCTTTCTCTACTCTTAAAATGTATAATTCTACCAATTTTTTAAGCTCCAGTTCAAATGACCTTCCACCATAATATTCTCTTACTTACCCATGAACTCTGAATCCCTTTGAGTATCTATAATGCTTAATTCAAATATCATATATAGGATATATTGTGATTTATTATGTATTTAAGAATTTGTGGGGCTGTCTTATCCTCACTACTAAAGTATCATTCAGTTAAGCCAGAGACTATGTTTGTTGTCATTTAATATTAGGCTTTTTTTTACATGGGAAAAGTAAAACTCTTTAGGAGTTAAGCAAAACTAAATTCATTTCAAATAAGGCTAATTTTAACATAGTTGCACAAATTTGAATTTAATGTAGTAGACATTAAATACTTGCTAGCATAGACAAATAAATAGAAGGTCCAAATTTTATTAAGAAAACACTGTTGCCCTCAAGGGCAGAATTCTACATGGAAAAGACATACAATCATTACATTAGTATATGGCAAGGTGAAATAATTATAGGTTGATAGATACTTATAGTTGGAGCATTGATGAGACATGAGAGAGAGTTGAATATTTATTACATGAATGTGAGGTAATTTGAGGTGTTAACACTTTCTGTTTGGGAATTTTATTTGGGCCTGTGGATAGAGCTCAGTATCAGAATTTAGTTTAGCTCTCAGAATCCTTAATCCTGTATTTCGTAGTTTACTTATAGTGAGGGACTCATAAAATTCAAGGTAATATAAAGTATTACTTTCTGAGTAAAATTGAGAGGGTGATTTATTTAGAAAATTGGTAGAATTTGGGAATCCCTGGGTGGCTCAGTGGTTTAGCACCTGCCTTTGGTCCAGGCCATGATCCTGGAGTCCTGGAATCAAGTCCCACATCAGGATCCCTGCATGGAATCTGCTTTTCCCTCTGCCTGTCTCTCTCTCTCTCTCTCTCTCTCTCTCTCTCTGTGTGTGTGTCTCTCATGAATAATATATAAAATCTTTAAGAAAAAGAAAACTGGTAGAATTCTATCTCTGATCAACAGCTGAGAATATAAATTTAAGTTCCAAAAGAATCTCTGTCATTAATTCACAAGGCAATAGAGCTTTACATAAAAGAGATAAATCAACACATTTGAAATGCAGATACTTAATTGTGATATATGTTGTAAAGTCTTATCTGTTTATGAAATTTTGTATCTGTTTATGAAAAATACATTTTGCTGGTACAAATATATTATTTCTTCCAAGTTCTAAAATATATACCCTGTGTTGTCAATGAAGGTGGTGAGTCTGATCATCAAAAGAAGGAAATGTATCCCATGCCAGAATACGTTTGCTGTTCTAACAGCAAGTGATAACCATTAAAATACAGACTTTGGAATTATTAGTTTTTGTACTTGAATTTGAATTTAACTTCGGACTACAAATGTAAAAATGGCTTTGACAAGGAATGTGGTTTTGATAAGTAATTGAACTGTCTCCTACTCCCCTTTTATTTTTATTTTCCCCTTTTCTTCTTTAAATATGAGTTGTGTTACTACTTTCATGTGAGTATCTTCATATTATGCTATATTAGGGACTTATTAATTTTATAGTGGTAATTTGGTGAAAAGATAGTCTCCAAATGAAACTTATTTACAGGAAAAACTCCCAGGCTGGAAAAAAATAGACAATATTGTAAAATATGTGAATCAACACTGTCAGTTACTAGTGTTTTTCATCCAAAATAATTTTTTTCAGTAGATTTTCTGTTTACTGAAATGATGTTTGCAATGTTAGTTTCTCATGGTTGAGTGACAGTAGGTCTCATTTCTTACTACCTGATAGCTGGAGGCCTTTCTCAGCTATTGGAAGCTGCCTGCCTGCATTGTCCTGTAGCCCCATTCGTCTTCAAGCCAGCAACAGCAGATCCGATTTTTTCCGTGGTGGAATCTCTGATTTCTCCTTCTGCTCCCAGCAAGAATAAGCTCTCTGCTGCTAAAGATTCATATGATTAGGTCAGTCTCACTCAGATAATTTGCCTGGTTTGACATAAACTGATTTGGGACCTCAATTATATCTGAAAAATCTTTGCACCAGCCACCATAAGTTAGTATTTGAGTCACCGGCAGAAGTTGTATATGCACTAGGGGCCAGGAATTTTGGAAGGGCCATTTTAGAGTTCTGTCTGCTACATAGATGATCAAAAAAGAAATTTGTCCAAGTCCCCAAGGTAGAATAGGGGTTTAAATAAAATCTAAGTACAGTATTTTATAATCTTTTGGCATATGTCATCTTTTATGAAGTTTATAATAATAAAGTTAAGTATAATACTGCACTTTCCAATTTTATGTTGCCAGTTAATACACAGAGTTCTTTAACTTCAATGTTCTTTACTTGATATTTGCATTTATTTAAAAGTTGACCCCTCTACACCCACCAAGCAATTGAAGATCTACTTATAACTTTTGACTCCTGAAAAAGTGAATTACTAATAGCCTGCTGTTGCCTGGAAGCCTACTGATATTATAAAGGAATAATAAACACACATTTTGTATGCTATATTTGTTATTCACTGTATTTTTAGCATAAAGTAAGCTAGAGAAAAGAAAATGTTATGAAAAAAACGTAAGGAAGATAAGGTACCTTTACAGTCCTTTAACGTGTTATTTATTGGCAAAGATTTGCATATAAATGGACCCCACATATTTCAAACCTATGTTCAAGAGTTCAGCTATAAATTAGCATTATTAAGGGGTTGGGAGAGGAGGGGAAAGTGCACTTATTTAGTATCTGTTATTTGATCTAGATATTCTATATACTTATGAAAATGACACACATATATAATATACTCTGGTAAAATGTGAGATGTAATAAAACTTCTGAAATTAATAGTTAATTCGCATATTACTCAATGATTTTTAGGCAGTTTGAGTTATCATCTGATTTACTTTATAATCCAAGTTGAAAATGTTCTCTCCAGAAAGAAATGAAAAAAAAAATGGTTTGACATCAACTGTTTCTGGATGTCACATGAGTGACATCCTATATTTCTTTGGGATATCACTCTTCAAACAGAAGGCATTGATATATTGTGTATAGCTTATTTATTACCTATGTAATCCCTGTGTATCAGCTCACATCTTTGGAAACAGTAGGAGTTTATGTGCGTTTTGCTGACTATTGATAGTTCTGAAGGCCTGGCAGGTTTCAGTAAACCTTGTGGATATACTTAGCAGTTGGTGCAATTTTTTTTTTTTTTAATTTTTTTTATTTATTTATGATAGTTACACACAGAGAGAGAGAGAGAGAGGCGCAGAGACACAGGCAGAAGGAGAAGCAGGCTCCATGCACCGGGAGCCTGACGTGGGATTCGATCCCGGGTCTCCAGGATTGCGCCCTGGGCCAAAGGCAGGCGCTAAACCGCTGCGCCACCCAGGGATCCCTGTTGGTGCAATTTTTTATGGTGAAGTACTTATTCACTTTAGTGAGGTATGTGTAATGCATCTTAAAAGTAAAACTTATTCAAGGGGCAGCATCTTAAAATGTCATGATATCCATACATAGAAAAAATGGCAGAAACTTCATATTGCCATTCAATTCATTATGGCAATATTTTTATTTTTTTATTTTTGAAGATAGAAAATGATTCCACAGAGTCATTATTCTGTATAACACATAAATTTCTAACTGCATTTACAGGGCTAAAAGTTTGCCAACAAAGCAAAAGGGAGACCAGAAAATTTGTTGATGACATATCCAATGAATGCAATTTTGGACAATAGGAGGCATGTTAGGCCTGACTGAATCTATTCATTCTCCTGTCAACAACTGGCACGCCTCCTTCACAGTTGCAGAAAAGCCACAGGAAGTTCCTTACTTTTGCAAACAACATGTATACCAAGTGCCTTCACCCTCCACAATCCTTATTGCATATTGAGATATTTTTCTCCAGGTTAAGTAAGAAATTAGACTATTATTAAACACTGATAACTAATTTAATCTATATACAGGAACAGTATAGGTACTGTTTTTTGTACATGTTAAAGACAAATAAATGAAAGAAATTCTCTCTAATTATAAGAACATGGTACCTCATGATGCCAAAAAGTGTCAAAGATAAGACAATTTTGGCACATATTGTAATATGTTTCATCCAAAGTATGGTCATTCTTGTGTGATGCTGATGCTTAGTTGTGAATGACTGTCACTACAGTGGTTGGGTCAGGAACCTTTTTAAAAAACTCTTCAATCTCATATCTCTAAATGCTGCCTAGTCTAGAGATTTTGTTCCTTATGTGAACATTGTACCTCCAAATATCCTTTCTGCAAATAGTTATCCCTTTACAAGTTAAAATGTTCACATCTGCATTTGATTTTTCACTGACTTGTAAATATACTTCTTTTATGATGTTGACATACTACAAAAGTAGTATGTTGACATTAATTTATGAAATGGCTCAAATACCACCAAAACCTGTCGTTTCAAATAGCCTCTAGTTGTCATTCGCAAGCTATATAATGATGTTGTTTCTTCTTTTTTTGTTCCTTCATAATTCTGAACACATTCAGCTTCAAAAATTATATTTATAAATTTTCTTAAAAATGGATTATGTCGGGATCCCTGGGTGGCGCAGCGGTTTAGCGCCTGCCTTTGGCCCAGGGCGCAATCCTGGAGACCCGGGATCGAATCCCACATCCGGCTCCCGGTGCATGGCTCTCTCAATGTGTGACTATCATAAATAAATAAAAATTAAAAAAATGGATTATGTCTTATTGCCTAGGAGATATGTAAAGGTATTTATCTACACACTGGCTTTCCTTATATCTGAATTAGATGACTTTAAGAGCTCTTCTCCTTCAGATTATAACCTGATGAATTTCCAGTTTTAACTGTAGTATCTTTACAAGAAATGCTAAACTTGTATTTGCAACTTCTACATAAAAAGTTGCTTGCTTAGATTCATAGCATATTTGAAATTTTATTAAGCATTACAAAGCTATGATTAGTTCTCCTGCTTTATTTGTTATATCTTAATTTGAGAAGGACCTTTGGAATTTATTTTTTTATTTTTTTATTTATGATAGTCACACAGAGAGAGAGAGAGAGAGAGAGAGAGAGAGAGGCAAAGACATAGGCAGAGGGAGAAGCAGGCTCCATTCACCGGGAGCCCGATGTGGGACTCGATCCCGGGTCTCCAGGATCGCTCCCTGGGCCAAAGGCAGGCGCCAAACCGCTGTGCCACCCAGGGATCCCAGGACCTTTGGAATTTATTAAGTATTTACACAAATAAATCTCTAATTGTGTTTAGAGGGGAAAAAAAAACAGAATTTTATTGAGAAAATAGGACTCTAGAGCATGAAATTTCTTAGAATATTCTTTTCAAATTTTCACTACTTTGTAAAAGGTATCTACACATGAACCCAATAGCAAATAAAGCTGAGGTGTGGGTCTCTGAACATTAATTTTGACACAAGATCTTAAGTATATGTAGTTTAAATATTTTGTAGAAAAAATATTTTGTAGAAGTATCAGTATATATTCATGTTATGATTGGTGGTAGCTTTTTAAATATTTGATTATATAATTATACTTCATGTATTAAATATGTATTGCCTAATATACAACAAGTGTTTTCTTCGCACTGGTGAATTTTTATGAATATAACAGAAAATCCTTTGCCTCATGGAAACTGTATTCTAGAGAGGGGATATAATAAACAATAAATAAAGAGTTAAGATATATAGTCTATTAGATAGTAATATGTACTATGCCAAAAAGAAATCTGGAAAGAGGAAAGGGAGTGGAGGCAAAATTTTAAATTTTAAATAGAGTGATCAAGGGAGGTCTCATAAAGAAGATATCATTTGAGCAAAGACCTGTAGTAGTTGAGAAAGCCAGTTATGCATTTATCTATAGGGGAGAGCATCCTAAGCAGAAGGAAGAACAAGATGAAGACTACTGACATGGAAACATGGGTTGTATGTTCTAGGAATGACAGGGAGGCTAGGGTAACTGGATGTCAGGGGCAACAGGATGAATACGAAGGTCTCTAAAAAGACTCAGTAAGTCCCTGGAATAATTTGACTGTTTTTGCAGATATGGTGAGATGATATTCCTGGTGGCCTCCCACATTCTAGCTAGCTTTTACAATTTTTCTGTCTCCACCAAGTTTTCTGACTTCTTATGTTAGTTCCTCAGATACATAGTACTTTATACTTCTGAATTTTCTGCATATTTGGTTTTGGTGGCAGGAATGAGGAGACATGTCATCTTATCAGACTTTGAAGTGTAAAATTGTTTTGAAATACAAATAAGAAGTAAATATTTCAGACTTTGAGGGGTTTTAAAGGTACCTACCCCCTCATTTTATAATACCTAAATTCTAATGCTTTTCAGCCTCTATAAATACTACTGAACTACAATAGGAAGGACATTACATTCTTTTGGACAGTTTAATTGGAAGAAAAAAGTTTCTTCACGTTGTTATATCTTCTTTTAAAAGTATACCTAATACATTTATAGACTCATAAAGATTCTGATTTAATATATTGGAGGAATGTTTATGTTTTAAAGATCTATCACTGACTGAGTTAAACTAATAAGTTTCAGAATTCTGGTTTTACCACTACAGTTCAGCAAACGCATATTGAGTGTCTATTAAATGGAAGAAAATATGCCAGACACTGGGGTAGTAATTTTGATCAAAATTCAAACATTATTCTTGTCTTTTGAGAGCTTCTAGTCTAGTGAGTTATAAAAATAGGGCCTTTATCACGATAATTATTTAAAAATCTGTTGAAACTCTGTCTCACTTCCCATTCACTGTTTAACCCGTTTTAATCTTTCACTCTGAACAGAACTGTTGAAATTGAATTGCTTTTATGAAAATAATCATCAATGTCTATTTTACCAAAAACAGAATAAAGATACTTATCTGTACTCATATGACTAATTTTTTGAGTAGGATTTCTTATGTTTTACCATTCCCAATTATTTAGAAACTCTCCTTTTCTTTTTTTTTTTTTTTTCCTATTTTGTTTTGCTTTTTTTGATGTTATTCTTACTTGGTTTTCCTTCTGTATCAAGGATTGTTCCTTCCAATCTATCCCATTCTTGCTTCTCTCTTTCTGATTAAGACTATATTGCCTCTGGGGGCTGTTCTGGTCCCTCACCTTCTCTCCATTTACACTATTTCTTATATGATCATGTCCACTCACAGGCTGCAATTTTCAAATGTATGTTGATGACTTCTAATTATGTATTTCCAACTCAGACCTCTTTCTTTATGTTTCATTTCCATGTATTCATTTGCCTACCTTACCTCTCCATTTGCATTTCAATAGACGTTTGATACATGAAATATGCAAAAAGGAAATTTAGATTCACCTCCTTTTTACCCTGGTAGTTATCAATGTTTTGTAAAAGGAACCTTCATTCACTCAGTGGTCAGATTAGAAGTCTCTATGTGGCTGAAGAACAGATGTAATAGAATGTGTCTTCCATTTCAAAGAAAAGTGTTTTTCACTAGAATGCAATGTCTAGAAAGAAAGCAATGTCTGGAAAAACATTGTAGAGAGTAAGGTGTTAAATTTCAATATTTCTCATGCAGAATTTGTATAGGTGATTCAGGGACTAGTGATTGGTCATGGATTTAGTGAAAGTTAAAGGACATTGGAATTAAGAAAACCCAGAATTGTATTGTTGGTATGATGAATGAATCATCAATATGTATCTCTCATAATAAGTCATCAACATATACCTATCAACTGTATCACTCAGGATGATGACAAGACTTGGAATAAAGAAAATATTTCTGAACCAGGCTCCACTTTATGCAATGTATCAGTTAGTTGGTGAGGAGGTGGCCAGTGACAACAGTGAGGAGGATAATAGAGTAGCCAGATGTCAAGGGTTTCAGAAGAGATGATTTTACTTTTTTGGGGGATAATAGTTTGGAGTTGTTTTAAGGAGCTAAGCAATGTTAACTTCCTATTTCTGGTTGCAGAAGGTATTAGCATTTAAGATAGAAATCTGCAGTTGATCAGTGTCCTCAAGAGAAAGTTAAGGTTTATCCAAAACTAGAAGTTGTCTATAAAGGAGCTGAAAATATTAATAGAATAGATTACAATGAAATGAGGTGGTCAGATTGGAGAATGATATTTGTGCAAAAATATAGAAAACCTTAATTTAGAGAAAAATAGAGAACATGAAGAGATATATTAAAGAAACATACATTTTCGACAGTAACCCAACATGCCAGTAGTGAAAATCATGATGGGGTAGCTGGCCTTACATTCTCATTAAGAATCTCAGAGGCTTTCTGAGCTCCAGATAGAGTCATGCAGTGAATTTCTGAACCATTTTGAAACTTAATTTTTAAATTTTTATTTATAATGAGTGCCTAAAAAATGTCTTATGGACTTTCACATCTGATTGTTTGAAGCTTGGACAACTGACTTCTTAATAAAACAAGATATAAGTGAAATAATATTTAAATATACAGTATATAGGTATTATTACATGAATAATAAGTATGGATATATTCATTCTTATAATCATGATTTTGACATAGTTCATTTATACCATTGTGTATATTTTATTCAAATTGTGGTCAAGAAATTTGTTTTAGATTATTTCACTATTAAATCATGAACATTTTGAAAAAACACTGAAAAGTACATAGAACTGAACATAATAAAAATCCATCTATACACCGACAAGCTAGAATATACCGATATAAATATTATGTCAATTTGTTTTAGAAATTATGTTAAGGAAAGAAAAGTTGTTTATGTTTTTATTGGGAAAAAATCCCCACAATATTATTTGAAATATAACTTCAAGTCTTAAGATAGGGAACAGTAGTAGGGGATACCGAGGAATCTACTTATGAAGAGGAAGGCAAGATAGAAGAAGAGTAGGGGTCCTTGTTTCATCTGTTCCCCAAATTTAGCTAGATAACTTTTAAACCATCCAGACACCTATGAATTCAACCTGAGATGTAAAATAAAAACAGCTAGGACTCTACAAATAGAAAAGAGATCACTTCTTTCAAGCCATTCTGCACTGGACAAAATGACTAGAAGAAGAATTCACCAGAAAAGAAAGAACCATAATACTCTCTGCAACAAATCTAATGGTTGTGGATTTAAGTAAGATGTTGGAGATAGAATTTATGATTACAATTATACAATTACTTGTTGGGCTTGACAAAGCATAAAACTAGAGAATCTCTTACTGCAGAAATTAGATCTAATCAGACCAAAATTAAAAATACTCTGAGATGCAATCTAAACTGGATGCTCTAATAGCTAGGGTAAATGAAGCAGAAGAGAAAGTAAGTGACAAAGAATATAAGGTAAGAGAAAGGAAGGAAGCTGAGGAAAAGAGAGAAAAACAATTAAGAGACCATGAAGAGGAACTTGGAGAATTAAGTGATAGTTTGAAAAGGATAACATCCATATTATTGGTATTCCAGAGTGCGTATAGAGAAAGAGAGGACCAGAAGGTATGTTTTAACAAATCATAGCTGAGAATTTCTCTATCTAGGGAAGGAAACAGTCATTCATACCCAAGAGATAGAGAGGACCCTCCCCAAATAAACAAAAACTGGTCAATACCCCAACATATAATAGTGAAACTTCCATATTTCAGAGATAAAGAGAAAATGCTAAAAGCAGCCTGAGACAAGAGATTCCTAACATTTAGGACGAGACATATCAGATTAACAGCATACCTATCCACAGAGACCTGTCAGAGCAGAAAGGGCTGGCATGATACATTAGGGTACTAAATGAGAAAAACATGCAGCCAAAAATACTTTATCCAGCAAGAGTGTCATTCAGAATAGAAGGATAGATAACTAGCTTCCAGGACAGACAGAAACTAAGTGAATATTATGTGACCACCAAATCAGCCCTGCAAGAAATATTAAGGGGGGACCCTATAAGAGAAGAAGGGAGCCCAAAGAAACAGGGAAAATCTGCAGAAACAAGGACCATACAGGTAATATAATGACACTAAATTAATAACTTTTAATAGTTACTCTAAAAGTGCATGATCTAAAAGGTCCAGCCAAAAGACACAGGGTGTCAGACTGGATAAAATAAGTCAGACCCATCTCTATGCTGTCTACAAGATACTCATTTTAGATCTAAGGACACCTTCAAACTATAAAGGAGTGGTTGGAGAATTGATTACCATGCAAATGGACCTCAAAAGAATGCTGGAGTAGCAATCCTCCTATCAGATAAATTTGATTTTAAACCAAAGACTGTACTAAGAGATGAAGAGGGACACTATATTATACTTAAAGGATCTATGCAACAAGAATACCTAACAATTATAAATATTTATGCCCCTAATATGGGAGTATGCAATTATATCAACCAATTAATAACCAAGTAAAGAGACACATAGATAGTAATACATCAATATTGGGAGACTTCAACACTCCACTCTCGGCAAAGGACAGATCTTCTAGGCCAAAGATCATCAAAGAAACAAGGGCTCTGAATGACACACTGGACCAAATGGACTTCATGGATATATACAGAAAATTCCATTCTAATCCAACAGAATACACATTCTTCTCAACTGCACATGGAACTCTGTACATAATAAATCACATACTGGGTCACAAATCAGGTCTCAGCCAGTACTAAAAGATTGAGATTTTCCCCTGCATATTTTCAGACCACAATGCTTTGAAACTAGAAATCAATTAGAAGAAGAATTTTTTTTTTTTCAAGAAGAAATTTGGAAGGCAATCAAACACTTGGAGGTTAAACAGCATCTACTGAAAGATGAATGAGTCAACCAGGAAATTAGAGAAGTAATAAAAAGATTCATGGAAAGTAATGAAATGAAAATACAACTGTTCAAATTTTTTGGGATACAGGAAAGGTGGTCCTAAGCGGGAAATACATTGCAATACAAGCCTCTCTCAAAAAGTGGGAAAAAACTCAAATTCAAAAGCTAACCTTCCTTTAGGAAATGGAGAAATACAAGCAAATAAAGCCTAAACCAAGCAGGAGAAGAGAAATAATAAGGGTTTGGGTAGAACTCAAGCAAATAGAGATCAGAATAATTGTAGAACAGATCTACAAAACCAGGAGCTGGTTGTTTGAAGGAATTAATAAGGTAGACAAACCCCTAAAAGTCTTATTAAAGGAGTGTGGGTCACTTCAACCAGTCAGAAGACCAAGGCCCTGAGCACATTTAGTGTCTTTCAGTACAGGGCAGTGTCTCAAGGGCTCTTGTATCCTGGGAATATGACAGTATGTATTAATAAAATATTTGTGAATATTCTTAAAAAGAAAAGACTTATTAAAAAGAAGAAAAAGACTCAAATTAATAAAATAATGAATTAAAGAGGAGAGATAACAACCTATACCAAGAAAATACAAATGATTTTAAATATGTATTATGAGCAAGTATATGCCAACAAATTAGGCAATCTGGTAGAAATGGATGCATTCCTGGAAACTTATAAATTACCAAAACTAATTCAGGAAGAAATAGAAAACTTGAACAGAACAATAACCAGCAAAGAAAGTAAAGCAGTCCTCTAAAACCTCCCAAGAAACAAAAGTATAAGGCCAAGTGGCTTCCTGGGGGAATTCTCACAAATATTTAAAGAAGAGATAATACCTATTTTACTAAAACTGTTTCAAAATATAGAAATGGAAAGAAAACTTCTAAACTCTGTGAGGCAAGCATTACCTTGATCCTGAAACCAGAATTCAATGACTCCACCAAAAAGGAGCATTACAGACTAATATCCCTTTTGAACATGTCTGCAAAAAATTCTCACCAAGATACTAGCCATAGGATCCAACAGTATATTAAGATTATTCACCACGACCAGGTGAGATTTATCCCTGTGATGCAAGGGTAGTTCAACCTTAATAAATCAATCAATGTGATAGATCACATTAATAAAAGAAAAGACAAGAACCATATGATCCTCTCAATTGATGTAGAGAAAGCAATCCATCATCGTTTCCTGATTAAAACTCTTCAAAGTGTAGGGATAAAGGAAACATTCCTCAATATCATAAAATGCATCTTGAAAAGCCCACAGCAAATACTGCTCTCTCTCTCTCTCTCTCTCTCTCTCTTTTTTTGCAAATACTGTTCTCATGGAGAAAAACTGAGATCTTTTCCCTTAAGGTCAAGAGCAGGACAAAGATGCCCACTCTCACCACTGTCATTCAACATAGTTCTAGAAGTCCTAGCCTCAGCAATTAGACAACAACAACAACAACAACAACAACAACAAAAAAATAAAAGGCATTCAAACTGGCAAAAAAGAAATCAAACTCCCACTCTTTGCAGATGCCATGATATTATATATGGAGATCCCAAAAGACTCCACCCCCAAATTGCTAGAACTCCTATAGGAATTCAAAAGTAGGATGCAACATATCATGTCATTGATTTGGACTGTCTAAAGAGGCGAATTAAGGGCACAGTTTGAAGGCGTTCATTGTCTCTTTTATCAACATATATTAATTTAAAAGCAGAATATTTTTTTCCTCAGCAGTGAACTAAGTTTTGAACATAGATACACATTCTTAGTATAAAAGCTATAGGTTTTTAAATTTAGAAAGTTCTATATTCAAGTCCTAGTTAATTTACTTTTTAACTTTGTGATTCGGTAATTCACCTAACATTGTGATTCTGTAATTTGGTATCCTTATCTGTAAAATGAGGATGAAAAGAGCTATGTAAACAGGGATTTCAAAGTTTAAATATATTATTACTCTTAAGAATAAAACAATGGTGGGCAGCCCTGGTGCCTCAGCGGTTTAGCGCCGCCTTCGGCCTGGGGTGTGATCCTGGAGAGCCGGCATCGAGTCCCACGTCGGGTTCCTTGCATGAAGCCTGCTTCTCCCTCTGCCTGTGTCTCTGCCTCTCTCTCTCTCTCTCTCTCTGCCATGAATAAATAAATAAAATCTTAAAAAAAAAAAAGAATAAAACAATGGCAAGCATACATATGCCACTTTGGCCATATTTGTAATACTTGTTTTATGTAGGAAATTAAAACAGTACTTGAAAGTTTATTTCTTTTAAATATTTGACTTGTAAATGGTAAAAAACTATGAGACAGATCTTTATAGATGAGTGAAATTGGGACTCTTCTGCAAACACTTACAGCTATTAAATATAGCACCCCCCTCCAAAATATTGTCATTCTCATAAGGAAACTCATGTCTCACTTACTGTTGGCTAGTCTACAGTTATAATAGAACCACTGTTTTTTCACTGTTCGTGAAATATTTTGTAGGGCAACTTCCTAGCAATACCTATATGTTGCTTCCTAATACATCTCCTTATTCAGTATATAAAACAGCCCAAAGTAGGACATGATGGGAAAAAAGTTCATAGATTCCCATAACATTTTTGGTTTTACATGTTAAAGGTACTCTTATAATAAAGAAGATAAAAAAAAGTACAAGTGGATTCAGAGTTAATCAAACTATGACGTTTGAGATTTATGTCAGAAGGGTACCTTTTTCCTACTTGAAATAGGCCACCTGAAGCCTTCTTTTCTTTAGAAATGAAGACAATGCTTTACAGTTCTAAAATGCTTAATTTCAAGTGACTTATGTAAGTCAACTCAGATTTTAAATTACTTATTTTTAACTAGAAGCAGGCTGAATTTTTGACTTAGGCATAAAAATAGATTTTTACTATGTAGAAGACAGCCTAAGCTAAATTATTTATATGTAAAATGAGTTTTACTCTCCCAAGAGCATAGAATTCACACTGTATTTTCATGTAGGTATTTCTTTTATATATGATTTTACTTATAGTACCATATACCATTTCTCATACTTTTTTATGGTAATTAAAGGTACATTAAAAAGATCTAGGGTATTGTTACAAAAGAAAAAAAAATATATCTGTTCAATCTAAAAATATCTGCAAGTCTCCCCAGAGAACGTGCTTTTCAAGAAGCTACTTTCTTACAATTTTTTTTTTTTGAAAGTGCATCTCTTTCAGTTTGGGAGCTGTTTGAATCTCTATGCAATGTCTAAAAAGTCTCTTTTCAGAAACCAGTTCTTTTTTTTCTTGCCAGGGTAGTTACATTTGCAATAATAGGACATTGGTTCAAATAAATGTATGATACGCAGAAAGGGACTAAAACAAGAGGGATCCCTGGATGGCGCAGCGGTTTGGCGCCTGCCTTTGGCCCAGGGCGCGATCCTGGAGACCCGGGATCGAATCCCACGTCGGGCTCCCGGTGCATGGAGCCTGCTTCTCCCTCTGCCTGTGTCTCTGCCTCTCTCTCTCTCTCTGTGACTATCATAAATAAATAAATAAATACCTTAAAAAAAAATAAAACAAGATATAAGGCTCTGGATTACTTGGCAGATTCAATATGAAAACATGGAAAATAATTTAAAGAGTTAAACAACTCCTTTCTTTTCCAATTTTTTAGTGGTAAAATACACATAACATAAAATTTATTCATTAACCATTATTGAGTATACAGTTTGGCTGTATTCAATACATTCATAATGTTGTGCTACCATTACCACTGTTTTTAAAACTCCTTTCATCTTGTAGAACTGAAACTTTATACCTATTTACACAAAAACTCTCCATTCGCTTCTCCCTTAGCCCCGAACTCCACCATTCTCCTTTCTATCTCTATGATTTTGACTACTCTCAGCATTTCATTTAAGTGGATTCATATAGTATTTGTTTTATCATAACTGGCTTATTTCGCTTAGCATAGCATCCTCAAAGTTCATCCATATTGTACCATATGTCAAAATTTCCTTCATTCTTATGACTGAATAATATTTCATTGTATGTATACATCACATTTTGCTTGTCCATTCATCCATCCATAAACACTTAGGTTGCTTCCATGTTTTAGCTATTGAGAATAATGATACTATGAACCTGAGAGTACAAATATCTCTTCAAGACCCTGCTTTCAATTTTTTGAGACATATAGTCTTAAGTGCAAATGTTGGGTTACATCATAATTCTGTTTTCTTTCTTTCATTCTTACTTTTTTCTTTCTTTCTTTCTTTTCTTTCTTTCTTTCTTCTTTTTTTTTTTTTTTTTAGGACCACCATGTTGTTTTCTATATATCAGCTGTACCTTATTACAGTGGTACTGAAGGGTTCCAGTTTGTCAGGTCCTTGCAAACACTTGTTATTTCTAGCTATTTTTGATGGTATCCTTTCTAATTAGTATGAGATGGTATCTCAGTGTAGTTTTGATATGCATTTTCCATAATGATTGGTGATGTTGGTTATCTTTTCATGAACTTACTGAACACTTATATTTTCTTTGGAAAAATGTCTGTTCAAATTTTGTCCATTTTTGAACTAGATTATTTTTTGTTGAGTGTTTTTTTAAGATTTTTATTCATTCATGAGAGAGACAGAGAGACACAGAGAGAGAGGCAGAGACACAGGCAGAGGAAGAAGCAGGCTCCATGCAAGGAGCCTGATGTGGGACTCGTTCCTGGGACTCTAGGATCATGCCCTAGGCCAAAGGCAGGTGCTAAACCGCTGAGCCACCAGGGATCCCTATTTTTTGTTGAGTTTTAAGAGTTCTCTGTATATCTGGATATTAATTTATCAGATATATGATTTACAAATATTTTGTGAGTCTCTTGCACACAGTATATAGTTGGATCATTTTTTTTTAAGCCACTTTGCCAAATTGTTTTGACTGGAGAGTTTATAACATTTACATATGAAATAATTACTAAGAAGGGACTTCTGTCATTTTGCTATTTGTTTTCTTTGAGTCTTAGTTTACTGTCTCTCATTTTTTGTATCACCGTCTTCTTTTTTGTGAAGTTGTTTTTTGGGTAACATTTAAAATTTTATATTTTAACATTTAAACATTTAAATTCCTATCTCACTTACTTTTGTGTATGTTCCATAGCTGTTATCTTTGTAGTCACCACATGGATTATACTTAACATCCTAAAGTTATAACAGTCCACTTAAAATTTATACCTGCTGTACTTTAATAATGTATAAACACTCTGTTCCTGTCCTTTGTAACTCCATCCCCAGCTCTTTCAGTTGTTGATGCCACAAAATTACATTTATATTCATTGTGTGTCCCAGAATATAAACTAATATTTTTAAAAAATCTGTTAGTCTCTTAAATTATGTAGAAAACCAAACTTACAATAATACTATCTTCTACACTGATAATTACTTTTTATAAAATATATATTAGTGTCTTAAATTATGTTGAAATTTTAAAAATGGAGTTAAAAATTGTCATTACAATAATGCTGACTTTAATAATTGCCCATGTATTAACCTTTACCATGATATCTATTTCTTCATATGGCTTTGAGGTGCTTATGACATGTCTTTCATTTCAACCTGCAGGACTCCCTTTTGCTTTTCTTGCAGAGTAGGTCTAATGATAATGAATACTCTCAATGTTTATCTGAGTATATCTTAATTTTTACCTTAATTTTGCCTGCTGAGTCTGTCCTCCAAAAATTCTAATGAGAATGTTGATAATACTATTGAGGATGCCTTGCGTTATGAGTGTGTTCTCTCTTGCTGCTTTCAAGATTTTTTCTCTGTGTGTTTGGCTTTTGAAAGTTTGATTATAATGTTTTTTGGTGAGTCTCTTTGACTCTCTTTGTTGGAGTTCACTGAATTGCTTGGTTGTTTATATCTGTCTTTTACCAAATTTTGGACATTTTAAGCTAATCTTGCCGCAGTTATTCTTTCTTTTCCTTTCTTTCTTTCTTTTCCTTTGAGAATCCCACAATGTGTGTGTTGGTCTTCTTGATGTTGTCTCACAGGTCCCTTAGATTCTGTTCACTTTTCTTCAGTCCTTTTTTTTTTTCTTTCCTTCTTTTTTTCTCAGACTTGGTAATCTCCGTTGTTATATCTTTAAGTTCACTGACTCTTTCTTTTGCCAGCTCTTCGAGTCCTTCTTGGGAATTTTTCATTTCTATTCCTGTACTTTTCAGCTCCAGAATTTGTTTTTGTTTTCTCTTTAGGTTTTTTTTTTTTCCTCTCTTTAGGTTTTCAATACCTTTGTTGGTATTGTAATTTGCCCCTCCATTGTTTTCTTGACTTTATTCACATCTTTCTTTAGTTCAGTGATCATCTTTAAGGCAGCTGTTTTAAAATCTTTCTCTAATAGCCCTACCACTAGGTATTTTTTCTGGGATGATTTCTGCTGACTTAAATTTTTCCTTTAGGGCTTCTGAGTGTCTCAGTCATTTAAGCATCTGCCTTCAGCTTAGGTCATGATCTCAAGATCCTGGGATCCAGGCCCACATCAGGCTTCCTGTTCAGTGGGGAGCCTGTTTCTCCCTCTCCCTCTGCCTGCCATTCCCCTTGCTTGTGGTCTCTTTCTCTCTGTCCCTGTCAAATAAATAAATAAAATCTTTAAATTGTTCCATAAAATGGGCCATATTTTCCTCTTTTCTTCAAATACCATATGATTTTTTTTGTTGAAAATTGGTTATTCAACCAAAAAATAGAGTAACTCTGAGTAACTCTGAGTCACATTCTCCTTTTTTTTTTCTTAGAACTTGTTGTTTTTTGTTTCTGTTTTGTTTTTAATTATTATAGGTCATCTCCCTTTCAAGGATCTGCCTGAAATGTAAATTTAAGGTCTTTTCAGTTCTTGTCCCGACCTGTGTCTTTTTCTAGGCATGTACATTGACATTTTCAATTTTCCTGTATATATAGCTGCTTTTCAATGTCCTGGTTGGTAATTTTGGCTCCCAAAGGAGAAAAAGAATGAATAAAGGGGGAAAATATGAGTGGTGACTCTAAGTCTTTTGGAAGTCCCTTCAGCCAGAGAGGGAGGGGCTTGCAATAGTGAAGGGGAATGCGCAAGAGTGGTTCCCTGTCTCTTTTTCTACCTCAAAATCAGAAGCAACAGTCAGCCATCTGAGCCAGAGCACAGATCCCTTGTGTTTAGAGGGCAGAATTCTTTTTGCCTATCCTGGCTCCCATAAGCTGTATATGCAAGGTGTTCCTAGAAAGGCTTAAAATTATAGCTGCCTACCAAATGGCTAAGAGGTTAAAGATGGTTAGTTGTTACTGTCCTAAAGGCTGAAATTGACCAAAATTTACTACAGTTTATCCTCTAAGCCTTTCTTTGGAATTTGTAATCCTTTAATATATTTCAGACTTCCAAAATAGTTACATCAAACAGAATCTACCAATACAATTATTGTCTAGATAGGGAAACAAATTCCTTGTGCTTCCCATTCCACCATCTTCCCAGAATTCTCTGTAAATAGTGATATTTAAAAAAAAATATTTATTTATATATTTTGGAGATAGAGCATGTGTGCACATGCCAGTTGGGGCAGGGGCAGAGGGAGAGAATCTTCAAGCAAACTCGACACTTAGCATAAAGTCTTATATGGGGCTCAATCCCATGACCCATGAGATCATGACCTAAGCTGAAACCAAGAGTGAGTCGTTCTACTGAGTGTGCCACCCAAGTGCCCCAATAGTGCTATTTTAATAAAGAAAAAATATAGATTATTAATTTCTCAATATTTAGTGTTCTTTTAAAAATTACCAACAATTCTTATTAGAAGAGCTGATGTGTAATATTTATTCCCCAAACACTAGACTTACATAAAAATGCATAATCTATCCAGGGATGATCTATATTCCAACATAAAATGATTATGTTTAATATTAGCTTCCTATTACCTCCACATGGATGAGTCAGATTCCTTAAGCAGCCTACATTTCCTTTTGCTCCACAGACATCTGGGAAACATAGAGCAAAGTCAGATATTCAAGTGAAAATATCAGTTCATAGGTGCTTTGGGTTTCTGTATAACTTTACAAGAATTCCAAATGAAATAAGAATTCAAATGTCATTGGGGAGTTGGGCTGAGTAAAACGCCTGTCTTCAAATGAAGAACCCCTTCATGAATTTCACTTATCTCACACTGTGATGGAATGTTACTACATAAATTCCAACATAAATCCCTTTGTCTGAAATCATAGGAGATAATCATTGAAAATTTGGATTTTTGGTCTATGATTTGCTCTTATCTTAAGTTACTTTATGATAATATTTTGAGAAAAAATGAAAATATAAAGGTATCTACAATATATTTTTTTCAAAATATTATAATATACTTTCAAGTATTTATGTATAATCATTTTAATGGTTTGCATGTAATTTTATGTCTTTATATCTTTCCACACCATATCCCTAACTAATTCCTTCTGTGATCTTGGCACTATCTTCTTTGAACTGATTATCTATCTTTAAAACAAGAATGATGCTTACGTATAAACTAGATAATTATGGTGGATAAAGTGGAAGTTAATATTGTAATGTACTTCAGACTCAGAAAAAAGTGCTAAGTAATCTTTAGACACTGAGAGATAATGAACCTGTTAGTTTCTATACCTGGTCACAATTTGAATATTACATACCCAAGTAAATTATTAGAGGCCTTTAATATATAAATGACTTTGGCATTGTCATTCTATCAGATTCATTAGTCCCTTAAATGAAAAAAAATCTAATTCCTTAAAAAATGAAAGTCTAGAGATTCGTTCCGAACCCTGCATTTAAGAACATATCGAAGTGCATATGTTACCAGAGTCCACTTAACATTCCTCAAAAGTAACTGTAAAAATTGTCATTTAATCTAGTGTTTAAAAATTTACCTCAAATTAATTCATTATATATATGAGGCTATTGAAAAAGAAAAATTAAACATAAATTTGAGTAAAAATTGTGTAAATACTTGAACTAAACTACTCTTTAAATACTATAGCATAAATCATTGTGGTAAATATTGCATCTACAAAATTACACAAAAAATATTATTTGAAGACTTTAAAAAATGTTTTAGAATATTTTATTTATTTATTTATTCATGAGAGACACACAGAGAGTGAGGAAGAGAGAGAGAGAGACAGAGGGAGAAGTAAGCTCCCTGCAGGAAGCCCAATGTGGGACTCAATCCTAGACTAGGGATCACACCCTGAGCTGAAGGCAGATGCTCAATCACTGAGCCACCTAGGCGTCCCTTACTTTGTTTTTTTTTTTTTTTTTTTTTTTTTTTTTTTTTATGATAGTCACACAGAAAGAGAGAGAGACAGAGAGAGACAGAGACACAGGCAGAGGGAGAAGCAGGCTCCATGCACTGGAAGCCCAACGTGGGACTCGATCCCAGGTCTCCAGGATCGCGCCCTGGGCCAAAGGCAGGTGCTAAACCTCTGCGCCACCCAGGGATCTCCGTCCCTTACTTTTATAAGCTAGTCCTAGTTAATAAAACTTTCTCCAACAAAAAAATTATAAAGTATTTGAGAATTTTAACATTCAAATACAATTTTTATTGTGAAAGTCAAGAAAATAAAAATATTCCTATTATTTGATAATATAGAAATTTATAATAATGAGTATATTGCCATATATTAAGCTCACAATTTTTTTTAATAAAATAATTTTTATTGGTGTTCAATTTACCAACATACAGAATAACACCCAGTGCCCATCCCGTCAAGTGTCCCCCCTCAGTTTTTTAAGGAAGGTTTGAAACTGAGAGCTGTGAATTCTATGAGTCATTACTAGCTTTGGATTTGCAAAAGGTTAATTAATCTGAGCCTCATCTTTCATCAGAGGTTTTTCATCAAAACTGAATGACATAATACCAGTTAACCACTTAGTACAGTGCTTATTACTCACACATGTTAATTGCTTTCACTATTATTATTTCAATTATTATGAACTTGATAGAAACACAACAGATTAAAAATGTCTCTGATTCAAGGTAATATTTTCTAATTGTTCATGAATCTGGTGTATATCCAGCATTTCCTTTCCAATATTTAGAGTTATTGTTTTGATTTGCTTCTTTAGTCAGAGTGTGAAGGATTAGATAAGGTAAACTGAGGAAAATACATCTTTTGGTGAAAGGAGAAAGAGTTCTAAAAACCCTACTTCATGCCTGTCAGGATATCAGCACAGAACATATTGGTAATATTTCTGTTGAATGAGAAGGGACTTCGGAAAACATTTGTAATACAGAATTAATTTGTGGAAGATATCTCGATGTAATTAATATTATCTGGACAGATAGTTGTTTATCTGTGTATGTATGTATACATACACACATACTATCTTAATTGTAATAATATCCCACTGAAAGAGTATTCTAGATGCTCAATTAGAGATGCCAAATGGTATAGAAAATGCTTATTTCATTTGCTTACAATTCTGTTCATTTTTCTTGCTGTCTAAAAGTATGGAACACGTTTAACCTTGTTTCTTCCTTGAACTGAGAGCAATTTAAGTAGAGGGTGAAATACAGGGGAAATCTGATTTTTGAAGTGTTTATAATATCTTTTGTGCCTATTTGAAGTGTATGTACAATTTTTACTGACATAGTGTGTATATCATTAATAGATTATATATTTTTATATTAGTAGATGATATATTTTAACAAAAAAGTTTAAAGATCTTTTAATTTGGATATTTGTACAACACACAGCTAATGTATATACAGAGTGCATTATTTAAATAAAAAAAACCACCTACTTGTGAATAGTAGCATCTAAAACAATGAATATATACAATGATTTAACAAATCTGAATAGCTCTAAAGAACTATAATCCCTACTCTGACCACTCAGTTGTCCCAAAGCAGAGGGTTTTGCTTTTTTTCTTTATTTAACCTCATAAGTTAAATTGTTAATGCCTCTAGGGCAAATGCAATTCATTTTATGTGAAAATAGTCTTATGTTCAAGTTTTGCTTGATTCTTTAATTTTCAGTACTTCATAGCTTATAGTAAATGAATATGATATGTTAATCACCAGAGGTAATGCTAGTTTTTGAGTGTGTATATTTTTACACACAAACATAAGTACATATATAGATGAATGACATGGTGTATTATATATGTAATATATATATACATACATAAATATATCTGACATTATATGTATGTATGTTTTTTCCTAAAGTAAATGCTTGAAATGAAAAAGAAAGCATAATCTGGAAGAAATAGCTCCAAATTTGAAACTACCAAACCTAAATTCCTTCTCCATTCCTTATAACTTTTGGCTGTGTAATTTTGTTCAAATCACTTAAACTCTTTTCACTATATTTTCTGAAGAAATGGAGTTTGTGTATACCACCTTTAAGATTTATTTCAGCTATAAGTCTATGAAATCTCCAGTTGCCCAGTTCCATTGTCAACTTTAATATGTTCTGATTCAACATGTAATAGATTTCAACTGCCTTGTCGGCAAATTATTTGTTAAGAAACAAAGAGGCTTGATTTTAATTATCTGTGTTGAGGGAAGGATATTTTGAGGGGTGGTTTGCTGGATGCATGGATGTATGGGAAAGAAAAAAGAGAAGAGGAAAACATGCACAGAGGGCAAAGCCAAGAGAGTATATTCTGTTGCCTCAAAGAAAAATAAAGAGTCATTTCATAGGCACTTTTGAAAAGTTTATTCCTTTTTTTAAAAAGATTTATTTATTTATTTATTTATTTATTTATTTATTTATTTATTCATGAGAGACACCGAGAGAGAGGCAGAGACAGAGGCAGGAGGAAGAAGCAGGCTCCATGCAGGGAGCCCGATATGGGACCTGATCCCGGATTCTGGGATCATGCCCTGAGCCAAAGGCAGACACTCAACCGCTGAGCCACCCAGGTGTCTGCTTTCAATTTTTAGAATTATTTATTTTAAAGTTTTTTTTTTTGTAATTAGTTATATGAAATGTGATATACAGATCTAAGAATCCCAACTGTAGAAAAATTTCAAGACATATATCAAAACATTTCTCAATATTTTTAGGGAAAACTCTGAGCGAGATGAAGACATTTTCCTCCATTATCTTACCAGCTGAACAATGTTTCCTCCACTTGCCGCTTATATGTATAAGAAAAAAATTAAATATTCAAACTAAAAATACAAGTGCATGATTAATACCTTGCTGAATAATTTGAGTATTCTGGAGTCATGATAATGCCTGTGATAATAAATTCACTGGCAAGTACATTAGAAAGTCTACTTTTATTTTAATTTAGAGTTAGTTGTAACTCAATTTTTTACTCCTGTCTTTGAATCTAGTTATCCTGTTTTATAATATTGTGTCCAACCAAACATAAACAAAGACTTATCAATTACTATTTCTTGACTATCTAATATATCCAGTGCCCTGTTATACACTGAAAGTATAAAAATACTTTTATATATTTTATATAGTTGCTATAATTTCTATGCTAGTGAGACAAGCATCCATCCATCCATGATGGAGACAATACCCTGAATAAAGGCTTGAGGGTAAAAATGCTTCTAAGCTTAATTTCTTAAAGCTTCTAATGTTTTTGAGAATTATGGTAAAAAAGCTTCTAAGCTTTAATTTCTTAAACCTTCTAATGTTTTTGAGAATTATGGAGTTGATCAGGTTAGTTGCTTCTAATAATGTTTGATTTAGCAAACATATTTGTAAATATTAATTTGTGTAAAATAATTTTATAGTATAAAATACTGACTTGTACAGAACACTCTACACAACAAGCAAAAAAGATGACATCAGGGTAGTTTTAACATTACCATAAACTGTAATTCTTTACTTTCTAAGATATAAGAAGACAAGTAAACATGATGTAGCTTGTATTTAAAAACATATATGTGAGATGCATTGGTGACTCGGTTGGTTAAGTGCCCAACTATTAATTTCAGCTCAGGTCATGATCTCAGGGTTGTTGGATCAAGCTCCAAGATGGTCTTCATGCTAAGTCTGCCTGGGATTCCATCTCTCTTCACTCTGCCTCTCCCCCTTACATGCTTTTTCTCTCTCTCTTTCTCTCTCTCTCTAAGTAATTTTTTTAGAATCTCTTTTTAAAATATTTTATTTATTTATTCATGAGACACACAGAGAGAGGCAGAAACATAGGCAGAGGGAGAAGCAGGCTTCCTGTGAGGAGTCTGATGCGGGATGCGATCCAGGACCCCGGGGTCATGACCTGAGCCAAAGGCAGGTGCTCAACCACTGAGGCACCCAGGCATCCCTAAAAATAAATAAAATAATTAAAAACATAATAAAACATGTATGCACCTGGCTTGTGTATGTCACTCTCTTTGTATAAGGATAAGAAAAGCCTTTATCCCCCCTCATGGATGGAACAGATCATCAGTCCCTATAATGGACATGACTGATTACAAATTGGTATAATGGGAATATTTAGGAGGTGTTTCTTATCTGCTTTAGTGCTTGGTTATTCTTCCTTCCATTTTGACCAGTGTGAATTGTAGTGTATAATCTGCTGATCACGTTGTGTGTGTGTGTGTGTGTTAAGTGGTGGAAGAATTATTTCATCCTCACAATAAGTTTAATCTGCATTTCTCCTCAAGGTTGTAAAATTAAACTAAAAAAAAAAAACTAAACTAAAAACTAAAAAAGAAATAAAGGTCATAAAAATAGCTGAGAAAGAACAAGATGCTGCGACATCATGTTAACTCTATAGTTAGGAATGTTGCATTTGAGGAACTTTATAAATTTCAGAAAAAGCAAATCTAAGATATTTGATACCAGATTAGGCTGGTAATATATGTGTATAGATAGAAAGGATAAGGAGATGGCATTCCTATGCTACTGAAAGTGCATGAAATAAGAAAAGAACCATTTTTGTGAGGTTCTGCCTGTGGATCTCACTGAGCTGTTTTCAAAATACTTGTGCTTAATACAAAATGCTGCATATACTCTTTTGGTTAAAAGCCAAATCTAAGATGCAATTTTATAGGTAAAGGAAAAAGTAAACAAGTAACTGGATCTGAAGTGTTAATAGTATTTCTTGTTGTTTGGTTATACTCTGTACAGTAAGATGAAACGTTTCTTCTCTGTACTTCCTGCTGTTTGCAGAAAGATGAACTGCTTCTTTTGTGTGTTTCCTTCAGTGTATCCTAATTCAGCATGGAATGACTAAGTCGCTATCATTTCTATAGGTTTCATATATATATATATGATTTTATTTTATTTATTCATGAGAGAGAGAGATGCAGAGACACAGTCAGAGGGAGAAGCAGGTTCCATGTAGAGAGCCTGCCGTGGGACTTGATCCCGGGTCTCCACGCCCTGGAGTGAAGGCGGCGCTAAACCGCTGAGCCACCCAGGCTGCCCTATATTTTGATTATATTAATAAAATATTAAAATACCCTGACTGGGCACCTGGGTGGCTCAGTTAATTAAGCATCTGCCTTCAGCTCAGATCATGATCCCAAAGTCTTGGTATCAAGCCCTGAGTCGGGCCCTCTCCTCAGTGCGGAGCCTGCTCTCCCTCTGCCTTTGCCTGGCAGTCCACCTACTTGTGCACTCTCTCTCTTTCTCTCTCTGTCAAATAAACAAATAAAACAAAATAAAAATCCTGACTAATAGATATATAATAATATAATTAAGGAATACTTTATATATCAATTTAAAAAATTATTCGTCCTTTCCCATGCTCTTAGCCTCAGCAGATAAAGTATACTTAGGAAATAGAAAGCAAGGGCTTGAAGAGGCTGTTCAAAGTTAGTAAAATCCATACAAATTTATAAAAGAGCAGAGACAAAAGAAAGCTAGGTTCACACAAAAAGCCTGTTAGACACTCTGCCTTCTCTAGTGAAAGTTAATAATTGTCTCCCCATCCTGAGGCCACCTAAGATGAAGAGGCAAAAGTAACCTGCCACACTTGTCAGAAATGGACAAAGTTCATCCTTGCTTTATCATGTATTGACTATAATAATGCATGTTTAATATCATGATCTGTCTTTCATTAGAAGGCTTTGGGCTTCAGTCATAAATGCATAAAATCAGCAGAAGTGTCATATAAAATGTCTGCTTCTATGTATACATATGAGTATAGATATAAACATATGTATATTTGTGTCTGTATATATAGCTTATGTCTATCTTTCTATATGTGTGTACATAGTACCTGTATTGTATTTACATATGGAAAAAAATACATTTTAATAAACACAATTTTATTTTTGTATTTACACACTACAAAGAATATTATAATCAAGAACAATATTATGTGTAGGGAGATACGTATGTGGATATGTATGTGTAGTCATTTCTTTATTGTGTTATTGACCCTGGGATGTATGTCTTTTTTTACCCAGAGGAAATTCATTTCGTTCACTCAAAAAGGCAAAAAGTACATTGTCCCAGTATTTATATTTTAAAAATAGACAATTTAAAAATGTGTTCCTGCTTAGAACTAGCAGAATCAGAATGAACACAAATAAAGCATATGTGGCCATATGGGAAAGAATCTCCCAGATTTTCAATGAAGCCCTCATAAAATACTTTTATTTCCTATGGGTAGAATTTCTGAAAGGCACTATCCTATAATGATTTAGAGCAGACATTGGAGTCAAGACTCTGGCCCTTGTTCCTTTGAAATATTCCTTGCACTGAAACTTAATTTTCATAACTGTATGTATATATAGTAGTATGTGTATCACATAATAATTTTAAGGATTGAATGAGATTCTGCAGTATAGAAAAATGATTATTAGAAAATGTTAAGTACTGTTTGGATTACAGCATTTAAAAATAAGAAAACGCTAAGATTTATCGAAAATTTACTATTCAGTTAGCAAAATTTATTTACATTTTACATGGATAATCTTACTTAATGCAGTTAATAACCCTTACAGATAGATACTATTATTAGATTTTACAGATGATGAATTGAGGGTTTAGAATTTGAATCCCATGTTCAAGATCCTATGCTTAACAAGCGGCGGTCAGAATTTGAAATCAATTTACTCCTAGAATGTGTTTAACCAATACCCTGCTGACATGCAATCATTCAAATAGAAGTTAGCTACAACTCTTATCATCATTATTATTGTATGTGAGTGTACAGGCCATAATTATCCACTAGGATTTTTGTTAATTCTTCATGGAGTATTTCCCAAATTACCTCTCTCAAAGGCTTGTATGTGTCTAAATTTTCTATAAATATTATTAAATTTGCTACCATAAAAGATACTTAAACCCTTGTTCAAAATAAAAAGAAAGGAAGTAAAAAGAAAAATGAAAAATAAGTTAAGATCACAATAGAAGTCTGATTTCCTTTACACTGTGTGAATGGCTCTCAAGAAGTTTCCTGATTTTATCTCCTATTATTTAGAAAAATATTCTTCAAACTATGAACTCCTAAAGATACCATGATACGAAACATCTAAAGTATTAGCCACTTTGTTCTGCAAAAGCTTTTTGGACTTACATTGTCTTTCAAAGCTTTTCCTGAAATAACACTTTGATGTACTATTCATCATTTCCATTTGGAAGAAGTAACTACATTCCTGCTTAGCTATTACACTGCTTCCAGTACAGTGTGTTTCAGTAATAAATAAAGTGCATGCTTTAAGTGGAAGTATACATTTTTCAAATATATATGTCTCTGGCATATTTCCAGAAAGTATGACAGGATGTTTATGTTATTGTTTAATGGCAACACTCACTTCTTTCTAGGAGCAATTTTTGATGAATCTGCCAAAAAGGATGATGAGGTGTTTCGCACAGCAGTTGGTGACCTCAACCAGAATGAAGAGATTTTACAAACTGAAAAAATCACATTTTCGGTGACATTTGTTGATGGAAGCAACCCTTTCCAAGCAGTTCAAGAAGGTAAGGTCTAACAGCAGTTCAGTTTTTATTTTGTTTGTGTTTTGGTTCAATTTAAATGGCGATAAAATTAGATTTGTAAAAGGCCATCAACATGGACGTCATTTTTGCATCTTTGCTGCATTGCTTTTCTTCAACAATGCTTTTTGTAGATGTTAATCCTGAATTCTGCTTCTGAAGGGGCAGGGTGTGGAAAGTTGTTTTAATTGAAGTATATGTGACAATGAACATAGTATTTCCAGGAAAAGCTTTATAATATTTTATGACCGCAGTGTACATTAAGTACTCCTTAAAACTATGACTTTCTATCTAAATTTTTAGCTTTGACTTTTTTGAGATAATGGCCACCTTGAGTGTCCTTACAACATATGATGGCATTTTCAGTGTATTCATGACAAATGCATTGGTGGAAAGAAAACTTGTAGGCACTACATGCAAATCAAAGATTTAGCACTGGGGTAATTTTTATACTCTCTACAGTATGCCAAATATTAAAGCATTTGCCTCCATTCTCTCTGTATAGTTGAGTGAATTTACATTTTTCATAGGGACAAATCATACAAATACAGATAATTTTTATTATACTGGAATGGTCATTTGTATGAATGAAAGTTTTGATTGAAAGATTTACGAGTAATAGAATTTTATTTTTGATGCTCTAATTCTAATGAAATAGCCTTTTGATTGGCAAAGCACTCATTGTTCATGAAATTATTTGCTGCTAATCTAGTTTATGTTTTATTGTGACAATGTATTTAGACTAAAGATACCAATACAAAGTTTAGTCAAATGAAGCACTTGTTTCATTAAAAAAATTAAAGCAGGTTTGGCAGAAGAAAAGACAGACAAAATATTAAAAGTACTAAAGTTTGGCAGGAAAGTTTTAGAGACAAATATTGAAAGGATAAGGAAAATAAATATAAATGTTTTTGAAAATATAAAGAAGAAAAAGCCTTTCATCTAATGTTGCATCTGCATGATATACAGGAAACCTTTACTGGAATATGCTTTTGGCCAGTAGCATTGGCTACTGTTGAACTTATTTATATTTACTTGTGTCAGTAAAAGAACACGTAGAATGATGCGATGTAATGAATTTTCCTTCTTAATAACTTGATTGAGTGAAGAAGTATTATTTTATTGAAATGAATAGAAGCGTTTTAGTAAGAGATACTTTTGCAAAGAATATGATGCTTATTATGATAGAGAGTCTTGATATTTGATAATATATGCCAATTTAAAAAGTTTAATGAAAAAGTTTAATAAAGACATCTAGTTATTTTTATTTTAAAATAAAATTGTTATGGAAATATAGGATCTGCAAAAAGTATGTGTTGGTAAATTTTCTGTTGAAACACTTAAAAATGTTAATTTAATATTATAATTCATAAAGCAAAATGTGAAATAATAAAGTAGAATTTGAGGAAAGCCCAATAATGTAAAAGAATATAATTCATTTGACTCTTAATTTTAATGACTGGAATGAGAGCAGGAAAAAAATAAGGACAGATCTATTTTCGTGTTTTTCTTCTGATCACCTATTAATAATTATAAATTAACTTTGAAGACATGCTAAAATATCCATTCCTTTTAAAACTGCAATTTGAGAAGTTTGGAAATAAATAAATGAAGACAACATAATGGATAGAAGGGAATTACAAAGTCTGAATAAATACCTCCCTCACGCCTCTTTTAGAGACTACGATTTGAAAAGTGAAGACAATTTTTAAAATACCACAATTAATCTGTTCACATATTGCTTTGTGTAGCCATTCTGCTGCCAGCTCAATTCTGGAAGCAAAAATCTCTCTCAAAAAGAACTGCTGTGACTTGAAAGAATTTGTGGTGCATAAAGCAAATTAAGAGAGGAAATAAGTTTTAAGTTTCAGAGATAGAAACCGCTAGATATTTGTCAAGAAAGAAGAAAGAGCTTGACAGTATGCTTGATGGTTTCTGATACTAACAGGATGTTCTAGACCAGTTATTTTGATGGTCTGCTCTAGGTAATGAACCTGAAATAAGTTCTAGGATGCACTGGAACTACTTTGTTTCCACATTCAATATGAAGAAAGATCTTGGCTAATTTTAGAAATAAAAATAATACTTTCTAGAGCTCTTTCTGTAATTGATTGGTTTGGGAAAAAAGGGTAAAATATTCACCTGAAAAAGAATAAATAATTCAGGGGTATTTCATTAAATGTTTTGAGAAAGTAACTTAGGAGAAAAAAAACCCTCAGTTGTGCCATCGAGAATGGCCAGTTTTTCTATGATCCTGTCTTTGCTGCAATACCATTAAAATCTATAACACACAGTCTTAAATCAGCTTCTTTTTTACATTCTAAAGAAGGGCAAAGATTCAATGATAGTTATTATTGATTTTTTACACATTAGCACTCCTGTTGAACTTCTAAAAAATTCATGGTTTTGAGTTTTTTTTTTTTTTATTTGTTTGAATTTGAAAATCTGATCCTTGAACAAGCAGCATCATCAAGGATATAGGTATTTGGTAATAATAAAGAAGAAAACTAATAATCTGAAATCCTCAATTTATTATTAGAATTTCTTCTAGCCAGCCACATTTAGGAAATGACTTTTATTTTTACAAATTTAATATTTTTGTTTGCTTTATCTTTCTACTATCAGCATTTAATGAGAGAAGGATTTAAAGATAAACAACTTATTAACACTTAAATAGGGTTAGAATATTGGTGCTATTAAAATCCTCCTTTGTAGCTTTGGTTACAGTAAGTTTTGCATTGTAATAATTATTTTTAATAATGAATATTTAATAATTACTTTTACAATGAGTTTCTAGATGAAGATATCTTGGTTATAACACAGGATTGATACTCCTTTCTCTGGAGATCAATGATTATATCGATTATCTTTCTCATTATCCTTTAACATTAATCTCAGCACTATTAGGTAAATGAAATATAGTAAGTAAATTCCTGTTTTTAGAAAAGTAATCTGGAATTAAACTATTATTTATCTTTTGTCCTCTGAGTTGTGGAATGTTAATTAGGGGCAAAGAATTTTTCATTCCTTAACTTGGTATAATTATTTTTGTCACTTTTTGGGCAGGCAGTATGTAGACTATTTTGGTAGCTGGGCTAAAGATATACAAAAGGAAAATAAAATCATATGGATTAGTTTTGAAAACCTTGAAAAATATACCGGTGGAAAATTATATTAACCTTAGGTGAATGTTTTTCCAAATAGATGAAGTAATTGAGAGCAGTGTGGTTAAGTAATTCTCCCACATGGTGCGAGTGTATAGCAAGAGAAAGAACTAAACCAAACCCTTCATACCACTGGCTTAGTATTTTTGTATATCTGCTAACCATATGTACATGAGAGAGAACACGCAATTTGTTTTAGGAATTCAGTAAGTACTCTGGAGAATAGAAAATTGTAGTAGATTTATGTTTTGATAGGTACTATTAATGTTCATGGGTTTTAGATAGCATGGAATAGTAAAAATTGTCCAATCTAGTTGATCAATCCTAGTTGATAACATAAATTACTCTTGTTCTTTCATCCTTGGTTTTCTCATCTATGAATAATGAAAAACTCAAACACGATGCATTTTTAAGTAGTTTCATCTCTATAGATGAATTGTTTCATGACTCTGATTATAGAAATGATAATTACTTAGTTTTTCTTTAGCGATGACTGAACTCGATGAAATTGTCTCATGGTTTTTCTGTGGCCTACTTCAAAATAAATTAATAGGATATATGATACCTGTCCTTGGTTCTGCTATCTCATATAACTATTCATTGCAACGTAAAGAAATCATAATCACCACAATCTAGAAAGGGCCTTTTGCAGATTCAGGTGACATGATCAATACAGCTTTTGCTTGGTTAGTTTCCTTACTCCTCCCTTATAGATTGTTGTCTGTGTGTCATCTATAAACTGGCTAAAACATAGATGCATAAATGTGTGGTGTGAAATACACTGATTTTCTCTACTGAAAGCAATAACAATTGTTGATATTGTTGGCTCCTAGTTGAGACTAACACCACTGTGGTCTGTGAAAGGTGAGGATTTATAAAAAAATAAGGTTAGGGGAAAACAAAGGGATAACATTTGTAAAAATGTTCACATAGGAAGTTGTATGCAGAAATAAGAATTCATGACTCTTACAATCATTGGATATATCAGGCAGGCTATAAAACAGCATCTATTGGTATTGAATGGCAAGATTCAGTTAAAACCTTTTAAAATATTTTCTCTTATTAGAAAACTCCTAAAAAAAAAAGAAAACTCCTAAAAATGAAATGTACATAGTGATAAGAGTTTAAGGGCAGAATTATACTGTAGCATCACAAATAATTCTATTTGAAAGAAAAAAGGGCACCTATCTTAATTATTCTTATTTATGTTTTATCACAAACCATTTTAAATAAAATAGTTATAAATGCTGTTTTTAAAATAAAAAGCAGTAATGGTTAACATTGTTCATCATCTAAAGTTTCAGCCTGGTCCACCTTCAAATTACTCCTTTGTATATCCAACATGAATATTAATTGTTCTCAAAAAGTCTTTTGTAAAAAATAAACATCTTACTTTAATACGGTGATAATTTTAGTCAAATTTGCCTCATATATCTTCAAAGTAAAATTCAGTATAAAACAATGTGGCTTCTTTTATTTATGGTTTGTGGAATTAGTCTTATTTCCTTCTAGTTATATATAAATGACACATGTTTTGTATCATGTGTGTAAAGGGGTAACAGGAAATCAGTGGAGCCAAAAAAGTATGTAAGAAAGTATAACTAGGGAAATGTACTTCTCCAAAATACATCACCATTTGCTATGAATATTTGCTATGAATATTTCTGGTGCCATAGGCTAAATCTGAATAGTCTTGTTCAAAGAATGTGTAAATGTAAAAGATGATTTATGTGGCTGCTCTGTTTGATGCTTTATTCCAAGGCATAGTCACATAATTTATATTTCTCTCAGTTTTAATAAGACATATTCATTGTGATAAAAAATCTGCTAATTTGGAAATGTTTAGATAGTATTCTGCAGCTTTCCTAGGATAGGGCTGCAGTGTGTATGCTTCATCAGCCTGTGTTTTTTGGACCAATTTTGATAGCTTCAATTCCAGCTTATTTTCTGAATTGCCTGTCAATAAATTGAACTTGAGGATTGATTGGATCCAACAGGCCAAGAAATAAAATCTGAACGTAATGTGGCACAATTCTGCTCTTTTGGTCATTTTTTAATTCATTTTTTCATCCCATCTTTCCTTCCCATATCAAAACAAGTGTTATGCTTTGAATCACAGTCTCTAGGCCGAGTACTCAGTATAACTGATCCCCAGACATTTATGCAAAGGGGTGGAAAGAAGAGATGCTGCAGCTTACTGGCCATCTCCAGACATCCACACATCAAGAGGGATATTGGATGTCCATTCATTAGCTCTCTGGACCATCAGTTTCCCTCCACAAGTCTGGGATATTTAGTGATCCACTCCCGAGTCTTGGGTCACCTTTCCTTTCTACCTGCCACATTCTAAGGACTGGCTAAAAAGATCTGGAATCAGAATCTTCCTAGTTTGTCATCTTTAGTACTAACCATCAGTGTGATACTAAGCATCTGAATTCTATATCTGTTAGGAACAATACCAGCATGCATTATTTTAAGCATCTCACAGTAACCCTTTTCATTGAAGAATTGCCCATCAAGAAGAATTAAAATAGAATATGCTTAGAATCTAATTTCAAGAGTACTCAGTCCAATCAATCTATCCAAGTACTCTTAAAATGCCTAGTACTGTTCCAGGATTGGGACAGACCTGACAGGAGATTTTAAAGGAAATACAGGATGCAGCATTAGGACTGTGGGAAGCTTTAAAAATGTACTTAGGGAGGGCTGTGAACTTTTAAAGCATGAACAGTCATTATGCCTTCTACCTGTAACTTGGGTTTTTAATTATGTTAATCGTAAAAAGGAACAAGACATTATAACTTTTTAAAAATATTTACTTTTCAGAAAATCGAAGGAATATCTTTCTTAAGGAAATCCATTATTTTTTAACTTAATGAAGATACAAATTTATGGCTTGATCTTTATTTTCTGTGATTTATTCTTGTGTCTTATATTGGTAAGCCTTTCCCTTATCTCATTCAACATTATGCTCTTAAGGTAACAGATCTACTGCGGATAGATTGAAAATCTGTATCATAATTTTATAGCCTTTTTACTTTGAAGTCTTTTACCTCCATATCTACAGTTGTGCACTCTTGTGTAAGTTACCTCATAAAAAATATATTTTAGCTACATGTGGTGCTCTGGATCTTGTTTTATTTAGAAGAATCTTTAGCAGCTTTCTATAAAGGCTGTGTTTAACAGAAGTAAAGATTTATTTTTTTGTTGTTGGCTAAGTGTTCTTTCTCCCTACCAAATATTTTTCACACAGTAATAGCAGACCACTTTCTTCTCTTTCAGCCTTTTCAGCATGCTTATGGCAGCATAATTCAGTCTTTAATCGGTCTTTTACGATACTGACTTGGTAAAAAAATCACCTATATGTCTTAAAGTAACTCTGAATATATGGTTTATTAGATTAAAAACCACGCTTACCTACATCCTGTAGTTGTTATGAGTCCATTGTATAGTCATAAAAATAGTTTAAGTTCACATTAAAGATGACTTTACTATATTCAGAATTTTTAAACCATTACCAGTATTATTGATATCAGTGTTTCAAATGAAATAGTCTACATGCTTTAATCTAGAACAAAAAGTGACCTGATTTTTAAATTATTTTAATATTTAACACCTATTTTTTTTTCATGTCCTTGGCAAGTGTTGTGTGAGGTTTATGGGAATTGTACTATGTGTGGTCTTTTACTATTCATGCAATATTTTGTTGAATTGCCTTGTAATTTTCAAAAGAATTATCACTGAAACACTCTTTTTGAAAGGAACACGCACAAAGCCAATGTACACTAGGAAATTGCATTTTCTGGGAAAGGAAGAGAATGAATCAACAAGTACTTTTTGGGTGCCTGTAAGCATTCAGACTTGAGCTATTACTCAGCATAACGCTGTGCTCGCCACTGGCTGCCCTGCAGTTTTCCATGGTTAGGTTGACCTTTATTACATGTATTAGGTCCTGACCTGTATGTTCTCCTCTTCCTTTTACCCTCCCACTATAGTACTCTTTTTAAACTCCTTATTCAAATTATTTTAATCTTCAAGTCTCAGTATTGTGCTGTATACACTCAGCATATCTACATTTCATTTAGTTTTATATTTCTTAAATTTGATGCCATTTATTCTGCTTGGGGAAAAACATGGAAATTATATTCATGGGTCATGGAATTAAATAATTCTGTCTTTGTATGAATTCTGCTCCATCTTTTATCATCTTTGGGATCTTAGGCACACCTAATATCTCTGAGCTTCAGTTTCTTCATATGTAGAATTGGGCTAAATACATATTTCATTAGGATCGCTAGGATTATGTGAGTATTATATGATGATTTTGTGGGGTTGTCATTACGGGATGCAGGTTTCTCTACTAATATAAATACATGCCAATAATAGTGGAGTGGATGATTTAGTACTATTTTATGTGTCCATCAGTAAATTTCTATTGCTCCCTGACCAGACCTTACCTTTTCAAACACCCTTTACCATATGTATTGGTGTTTCCCATGGATACCACTGAACTGAGTAGCCTTGTCATCTGCCTTGTCAGCACCTTTTCCCCACCGCCCCCCATCCCCTCCAATGAGTGTTTCCCCATCAAGATCCTGAATGCTGGGGTTGTAAAAATATAGAAATTAAATGCTTCTGCTTTTTTTTCTTTCTCCTGGGCTAGTTCTGCTAGTCAGCAGAGGAAGATGAGAATTATATCTGTAGTGTGGTTCATTTGGCAAATAGTAGTGATGTTGCAACATGTGTACTTAAGGTTGGGAGGATTTAAAATACCTTGTTACCATTTCTGAGAAGTAAAGAAAGCCTGTGGAGACCAAATTAAAGCTTTCTGGTGATTTGTGTGGGCCTAATACAATCAGAGAAGTAAATAAGGCACTGAGTCATAACTAAATGGGATTCAGTTGTAGGGAGGCATAATGTTGTAGATGAGCAATATATGTGGAGGTCAGATATAGACATAAATTCAAGGAAAACTTCATGCTTTAAGAGATGCATCATCTCTAGTATTTTGAGTTTATTTCAGAAATGATTGTATAAAAGGTTGTCTTTTTATGTTCTGCACATTTTCATTTCAACTATGATGGGCAAATATTTACTCTAGAAACTTTGTTATTGGTTTCTTGACTTCTCAGTACTATTCTTCTTCAATAATACATGATACCATGTTATTTCTCAGGAATTCATGCATCATTTCAAGACATATTTGCTTTTTGTTCTTTGGTAGACTAATACAATATGATGGTAAGATTGGCTACGCTCATTCCAAAAGATATATTTTAAAATATAGAAAATATAGAAAAGACTTAACATGTCTATTATAAATGAGAAATATATTCCAAAGAGGAAAATAAATGTTTCTTAAAATATATTATTTTGTGGGGGAAAAGTTATATAAAACAAAGTCAGAAATAATACTATTATACAGACTGTTTTTGAATAGAATGACTTCAAATATTCAATAATAATCTTTGTACTTTACTTTTGAATTAATACTTCTGAAAGATAAATAATACTTTGGGATAGTCCTGAGTCCTTATTCATGTTATTAAAACTGAGCAAGATGTAGAGAACTGAGGTAATAGAAAGTAACTAGGGGATTTTAAAAAGAGAAACATTCTTACTGGTCAAAGAATAAGAAACTGACATATCAGCTTCATTCTACCTTCTTCCAAATCCTGTTTTCATTCTGTTACATTGACTTGTTAATAACTTTTATTATTTGTAAATAAAGATTTCATCTTTTATTCAGTTTTGAATTTCTCAGTATTTTGCCCCATTTAAAGGAGATTTATCTCCATATTAACCTACCATATATATATATATATATATATATATATATATTTACCCACCTACACATACATCCATACACATGTGTATATTAAACATATACATTATATACCATATGTATATATATGCCGTGTATGTATAACATATACACTATGTATACTAATTTTATCAGACACTTTTTTTTGGTATTCTTTCGGTATTGATTCATGCCTTTCAATGGAACAATTTATTTTTTTATTTTTAATTTTAGTGTACAATGTTTGTTAAAATGGAACAGGGAAGATTTGATCTCAGGCCAGAATTCCATGAGGGCACAGAGAGATCACCAGTTGATACTTACTTTCTTTGGAAATTGGTTAAAGTTTAAATAAGAGAAGGGTTGACCAACTGTCAGAAGACTATGAATTACCAAGAACAATTCATTATTCTTTCAAAATTTAAAATCATAATTGTTCACTTATGTATAAGATACTTTAATATACTGACTGTGCACTAACCATTAGGAGTTTATATAAATGAATGAGACAAATTTAACTGAGCCACCCAAGGAATTTATAATCTAATAAGAAGATATACAAAAAGAGCCAAACAAGAAAATAACTTATTTTTTTAGTGGAAAAGAGTCATATAAAAGAAAATAAATAATAATATGATAGAAAATAACAGATGGAGTGTGTGTTTCTGTGTGTGTGATTTAAAACCAGGAGTTTATTTTTGATTATAGAAGACACAAAAAAGTAACATTTAAGTTAAGATTTAAGGCTTCAGAGTAGCCAGCAATGCAAAGAGGAAATTTCTGGCAATTGCATATGGGAAAACCATTTGGAAGCATTGGCTTTCTGTATTTGAGGGATGAGATTATTTTTGAATTCTCAAGTTTTTAATCTGTTGCTTTACAAATGTTTATTTTCATCATCAAAGTCCTTATTTGCTGAGTAACACTGCTACTCATGAGTTTTGTTTTTTTTTTTTTTTACCCAAATATGCTTTAGTTTTTCCCTTCAGAAATGAAGTATGTTCCCAAGGGAAGACTGGTATATCCTGAAGATTCACTGACATCTGGGTATGGAGATGTCATTCCTGGATCTTTCTTGGATTTGAAATTCACATTTCTGTAACTCTAATTTTGAATATAGTTGAAGCAACATTTAGGCCTTTCATGTAAATGTTATTCTAAAGAAAAAGAAATTAAATTAAATGAAACAAAACAAAGGAAGAAAGAATTTTACTCAGTTTTCCTGGTCTTGTAATACAGAGTAATGTAGAGATATATGTAATCTAAAACTTGGGAAGAATTATTTTATGGCTTTTTTTTTTTTTATAGGGGAGGGGAGGGAAGGGAGGGAAGGGGGGGGAAGGGGGGCCAGCCCCGCGCCTCCTATTTTATGGCTTTTATAGTTGTTTTACATTCTGACAAAAGAGCTTCCTTTGAAAAGTCCACTACTGACAAGTAACATTTCCTTACTATATCCCATGAACTAATCCCCTAATCTTTCTACTGCCTTATAAACTATAGTTACTATTCTTATTAGCATTTGCCAATGAGGAAACTGAGTTGCACCTAGGTTAGGTAACTTGTCATACCTGAAACCTTTAGAATAGTGTCTAGAACATTCTGATTTCTGTTGAAGTTTTCCATTTGGAAGTTTCAGGTATGCTCTCAGTGGGAGGGAGAATGAGGTCAAGGTATTTATATACTATTTCCTGTGTAAGGTTACCTTGGGTTGGCTGTGAACCTTACACAAAAGTCCTTCTTTTCTGAAGGCAGTCTGCTCTACATCACTCTCATTCTCATTCAGAAACCTACAGATTCCTCTCCTATCTACCCTTTGGACCTGTACTGGTTACCACTCACTGCTACAAGCTTTGAACTCTTGGACTAGCCTTCATGTTCCTGCTATACTATACCCACACCTGTGTCATTCACCTTTTCAAAAAATAAAGTCTTCTCAAATTATCTTATTTCAAATGGCCTTTTTTTTTTTTTCTACTGGGATTTTAACTGCTATCACTGTTAACTACTATACTATACTATACTATACTATACTATACTATACTATACTATACTACTGTGTGGAAGCGCTAATCTTAGCTCATTCTTAATGATTTGATGATTTGGCCAGTCCAGTCAGGAAGTGCTATGACCTGTTGGAATGTATTACTCAGACTTAATGCTATACATCGTATTATAAAACTTAAAACTCCTCACACAGACCTTTAATTTCTGTCTTTTATGAGCTGAAATCTTAATGTCCTAATAGGTATTTTAACAGTGCAAAAAAGGCTGATTTGATGTTAAGGATGTTCAGTGGCAATATCCCTGCAGAAAAGCACTAGGTTTGAACAGAAACAGGACTGATACCCAAATAGTTACTCCACAGCATAGTTGAGTGACCACTCTTTAAGTAAATATTATTATTTTAACTTAAAATGATATGGCAAATGGAACCATCTTTATTAACTAATGTTCCAGTTATATATACTAAAATGTCTCTGAACATCGTCAACTATGATTAAGGCTGTTGATGAACCATTTGTTTACAAATTCTTGAATATCTTGTTCCATTTTCTACAGAGAAATTTTTCCCTGTATCTTTCTTTTATTCTATTCATTCCTTTTCTTGAAATCTAGACTCCTCATTAAGATGCTAGGGAAACACAGAACAAAACAAAACAAAACCTACTTTATTGTTAGACAAATTGCATGGCCAAGGTTTTTTGTTATCTAGTAACTTATAAAGAGTAATAAGGGGAAGCTAACAAGTTCTAAAAACACTGTTTTGCATGTTATCTTTTCTGTTTTCCAGACTCATGGTTTAATAGATACTAATGGAGAGTAAGTGGTCAAATAGCAAGCAGCAGAACTGAAGGAAAAGTAGGAAGGTCCAGAAAAGTATGACTGGCATTATAAGATCTTTGATTCCCTCATCCATCTAACATTACTCAGCATCCCAATACATGGTAGTGTAGTAGAATTACACTAGTAGTGTAAAGAACATAGAGGTGACTTAAGAGCATTCTGCTTTTTCAAGGAGCTTTAAGCTACTAACGAAGATTAAATATATGTGTATAGATAGCATAATTACCAGGTAGTAGTTTCATGCAAAATAGCAAGTTCAGTAGATAATAAGATTGTTTACAACCAGGGATGGTGAGTTGGGGGAGAAGGTAAAAAAGAAATAAAAGAGAAAACTAGTAAGCTATGTTTTCTGCCCTGAAAAGAGAAAAAGATCTAATCAAAGAAACAGACTGTTCAAAAATATGTCTTTGTGACTGTGAAAAATGTACATGGGGTGGCGTGAGGAGTGCACTGGAAATGAAAACATCAGGCCAAAAGGACAACAATGTTAACTTTTCTGTCAGGGTCATTATCCTGTTCCCAGTTTCAAGGTCACCTCTTTCCGAAACCAGTGGTAGAAAAGTGGATTCAACGTAGAGAAAATCATTGCTCATCAAGTAAAATTTAAACATTAATAAGGACATTAATAAAGACATTAGGCTTCATATTGCAACATCTTAGAATTTCTTTTAAAATACAGCAAAAGTACTGAAAATGATTTGAGCTCAAAGATACTTCTTCAGAGGTACAAAACCTCACTGTGTTTAAGAGCAAGTGGTATTTTAAGAATAATTATTTCACATCTACAGAAGAGTAATTGCTTTTCACATTAAAGAAAGATATGAGCACCAAAGTTTTGTAATATAAAAAGTGTTATGTGTATGTATTAACTAGTACCCTCAAAGGATTGTTACTATGCATTTAACATTGGGTGCAATAACTCTGTGTCATGGCACTGTGCACTTACATGAAAACATTGTTTCCTAAGTGAGTTGGACAGAGTTTTTATATGCAGAGTTTATGATTATGATCTTTTTCCCTTTAAGTGAGATAGTTAATATTTTAAATTAAGTTTTTATTGATTTGATTATTAAAAAGTGGCCAATGAAGCTTGTTTATCTGAATGAAAAAGTCCTCTGGAATCTGTGCAAATCTGTGCAAACAATCTATTCATTGTTTGTTAATTATTGATTCATTTATTCTTTCATCTAAGTAGACATTGGGAGCTTATAATTTTCAAAAAACTAAACTAAGTATTGAAAGAGATACCAAGATTCATCAGTGTGGTTTCTAGCTTTAAGAATCTTATGTTTAAAAATAAATAAATAAATAAAAATAAAAAAATCTTATGTTTAGTAAGTAATGGGCATAAATTAAATTAACATGGATATAAACATCATAACATAAAGTACAATAAATTATAAAATCCTGAATTTTCAGTAAAGATGAAGTTGTTACAGAACTTTGAGGAGTACTGGTATTAGTTTCCTACCTTGCTTTTCCTTCTTCACTTACTGCTGGAGATACCTGTTTGTTTCCTGCGTGTTCAATGTGACCCCAATATTTGGTACCAAATGTAACAGTCCATTTGAGGTAATTTAGCATCATCTCAGATTTGTTGCAACCTTGCCATTGTTACTAATCTGTTTACTCCATTAATTCAGCAAGTATTTACTGAATGTCTAGTATGAGCCAGGAATTATTCCAAGAACTCATGGTATAGTAGTAAATACACAAATATCCTACTTTCTTGGAATGCATATTCCAGTTGAGGGAACAACCAAATAATATAGACAACTTGAGATTGAAGAGTTGGTATGAAGATTTTAAAAAATGAAGCAGCATTAGTGGTATAGAAATGCTGAAGTAGAATGGTCAGGAAAAGAGCTCTCTGAGAAGACTTTTGAGCAGGCACTGGAAAGATAAAAGGGAACAAGAGATGTCACTATCTGGAGAAAGCCGAGTGTGTAACAAATTCTGGTAATAGTATTAGTAACTGGAATTCTTCTATCATCTGAGGACACATGAATACCTACTTTTCATTAACTGCATAAGTATTTTATCTTTGTGAGTATCTGTTAACTTTTTGGCCAGTACTCATAGTCAATTATGTCTTCAGTCCCTGCATTATTTTTGTAAATTTGTTGAAATTAAAGTCCTTTATTTGAATTTCAGCCCTAACATTGATATTCAGGCACCATTTTCTACACACTACACATTCAGCCTGTCTGATATTTTCATTGTGTGGACAAACCCTGTCATCAAGACTGAGAAGAGTCAATGTACTTGCTAGTTACTTAAGCGTTCTCTCTTCACTATTAACAATTTATTGTGGATTATTGCTATTATCTGTTATCATAATATGAATAAACTCTTCTCACTCACTGTATTAAATTTTTTAAAATAGATTCTTCTCTTCCACAGTAGCACAGTTTTAGCTGGGTCCATCGCCTCCCCAGAGAGGATGGTATTTCCCAGTTTTCCTTACAGTTAGCAGAAGGCCAGTGGATTGTGAGTGGAAACATGGGCAATTTGAAAGTCATTTCCAATTTAAAAATAAGTTATTTGTCCTCGACTAACACTCCCCACCACTTTCAGTGACCTGGAATATTGACCCAGCTTTGACCGTGCAGATAGGACAATACGCTAGAGGTTTCAGAGCTGCAAAATGGAAGTAACTGGGCTCCCCTGTAGAGTAGAGCTGCTCTGGGAGGACTACTATGTGTGAGAGAAACTCACCTCTATTATTTTAGAGCCTACCCTATTTGGGTTGTCATTGTCCCAGTAGGTTAAACATTAGTGTAACAATTATACAGGCCTCTCTAAACTTCTCACTAAATGAAACAGATCTCCCACTGCACCTACTAGCCTAATGAGGATTTCCAGTGTTGCAGACCCAGATACTCCACTTCTATGTTTTCCCACCACAGGGGTGGTGGTTTTCCTTTTTATTGCTCTGCTGCTGCCGCCACTGTTGCTCCTTCTCTTCCTCCTCCAACAGCTATTTTCAGGTATAATTTTACAGACCATAAAATCTATCTATTTTAAATGTACAATTCAATTATTAGTAGTAAATTTACAGAATTGTGTAACCATCATGAAAATCTAACTTTAGAATATTTCTATCACCAATAAAATTCCTCATGCCCATTTGCAATCAATCAAATCCTATTCCCACAGCACTCCCAACCACAAATTTGTTTCTAAAGACTTACCTTTTTTTGGCATTTCATATACATGACATTAGAAAGTATGTAGTCTTGTGTGTCTGACATCTTTCACTTTGAGTGAAATTATTATGTTTATCCAAGTTGTACTATGTAGTAAGAATGTGTTTCTTCTAATGATGAATGGTATTCCATCATAGAGATGTCACATTTTGTTTTTCCATTCACAATTTCACAAATGTTGGATTGTTTCCACTTTTATACTATTACTTAAAAAAGTGCTGCGATGGCTATTTATGTAAAAGTTATTATATGGAGTTCTAATTTTCATTTTGTGTCTTGGTCTGCTCAGGCTGCCATAACAATTTACCAAGACTAGTTGGCTTAATGAACAGAAATGAATTTTCTCACAGTTCTCGGCACCAAGTTGAAAGTGCCAGTACAGTTGGTGTCTGTTGAAAACTTCCCTTGGGTTGCAGATAACTGCCTTCTCACTGTATGCTCACATGATTTCTTTGTGTGCAGCAAATCTCTGGTATCCTTTCTTACAAAGACACATCCTTTTCTATCAGGGCGCCACCCTTATGACCTCATTTAACCTCAGTTGCTTCAATAGAGGTCCTGTCCCAAAATGCAGCCACATGGAGGTGTTTAGGGATTCAAAATTCAGATTTTGGGGGGACAGGAACATTCAATTCAAAACACTTTTCTTAGATAGATACCTAGTGAAGTAAAGGAATTGTTCAGTCATATGGTAAAATAATGTTGAACTTCTTAAGTAACTGCATGACTGTTTTCCAAAATGATTATTCAGTTTTATATTCCCAGTAGCTGTGTATGAGGGTTTCAGTTTCTTCACTGGTCAATTTTGTGAAACACATGTTGTGGTATCTAATTAAGGTTTTAATTTATATTTTTCTAATTATTAGTGCTATTAAGTATCTTTTCCTGTGCTTATTGGCTATCTATCATCTATCTATATCTATATCTATCTATCTATCTATCTATCTATCTATCATCTATCATCTATCTTTTCTTTAATGAAGTATTTGTTGAAATCTTATGTATACTTTAAATTACATTTTCAACTTCCTATTAAACTTTAAATATTCTTTGCATATTCTTGAGAAATTATTTTTATCAGCTAAATGATTTGCAGTTTCTTCTCCAAGTCTTTCTTATCCATTTTTCTTAAAGGTACCTTTCGAAGTGCAAATTTTTATTTGTTGAAGTCCAGTTTATCAGTTTTTTTCTTCTAAGTAACTCGCTTTTGGCACTAACTATATCGAAGATCTCTCTGAATAATCTTTTTTTAATATTTTATTTATTTACTATGAGAGACACAGAGAGAAAGAGAGAAGCAGAGACACAGGCAGAGGGAGAAGCAGGCTCCATGCAGGGAGCCCGACATGGGACTCGGTCCCAGGTCTCCAGAATCACACCCTGGGCCAGAAGGCAGACGCTCAACCACTGAGCCACCCAGGCATCCCCTCTCTGAATAATCTAAAGTCAGTGTAATTTGTTTTCTTTTCTATTCTCAAAATTTTTACATACTGAGCTTTTATATTTAGATTTGGGAGCAATTTGTGTTAATATTTGAGGCATGCGAGTATACAATTTGCCTAGCACTATTTCATGGAAAAATCATTGTTTCCCCCATTTCATAGCCTTGGCATCTTTGTTGAAACAATTGACCATAAAAATAAGGGTTTATTTATGAACTCTCAGTCTTGGTCAGTTGATATAGGTGCCTGTCCTTATACCAGTAACACATTGTGGCTTTATAGTTAGTTTTGAAATTGAGAAATGTGAATTTTCCTTTTTTTTTTTTTTTTCAGACTTACATTTGACTATTCAGTCCATCCCATTTTCTTATGTTAGATTAGGATCAACTTTAAATTTCTTCATAATAGCCTGCTGGGAAATTGGTGAGGATTATGTTGAATCTATAGATCAATTTGAAGAAGATTGCCATCTTGATAATATTGTTTTCTCTTCTATGAATTAGATCCACTTAAATATTATTTTTCTATTATTTGCTGGTCTTCACTCTACAAGGCTACACTTTTCATTTATTATTTGGGATTGTATTCATATTTTTGGATTTTATTCATTTTGATGATATCGTGAATGGAATCGTTTCCTGAATTTTATTATCAGATTGTTCTACATACACACACACACATATATTTTTATGTATATACTGATTTGGTCATCTGTGATCTTAATGAACTCAATTATTTGTTCTAGAAGTTTTTCATGTATCCTTTGGGATTTCTTTACAAACAAAGAGTTTTAATCCTTTCTTTCTTCTAATCCACTTTCTTTTTTTTTTTTTTTTTTTCTAATCCACTTTCTAAAATGGATGTCTTTTAATGTTTTTGTTCTCTCCTGATTGCCCTGGCTAGACCCTCTAGTGCAGGGTTGAATAGAACTTTGAGTGGAGAAAACCTTTTCTTTTTCCAGTCTCAGATGGAAAACATTTAGTGATTCATATTTGAGTATATGGTTAACTATACGTTTTCAATATATTTCTTTATCTTGTTGAGGAAATTGATGGGATTTACAGGAGTTTATCAGGTCCCACTATGACAAGACCCAGATCTCCTTGTCAAATTTCTTGCTAGTCTTCTGGTGTGTTGCTTGATCAAATATGTATTGCAATCTCAGGTTTGCAAAGATGATGACCTTCCTCGACTGCTTGATACTAAGATGATTATCATTTTCTATGAAACCCCTAAGTACGATTTTTCCCATACACTACTCTGAACCAAATAATTCCTCCTGGCATGAAGCTTTTGGTTTTCATATCTTTTTCCTTGCCTGTTAAAACTATCTTTTTAATGAAGCTGAAGACTGGGGTTGAGTAAGAGGCTAAAATGATATGGACTCACTCTTCTTATATAATGTTTAGTAAGTTTTTTTTTCTATTTTTGTTTTTCTTTCTTTTTTAAATTTTGAACAGGTGATTTTCAATTTGTTGTATAACCTTAGTCAAGAACTAAGAACTAAGAACCCTGAAGTATTCTTTTTTTGTGCGTGTCAGTTCTGTCTAGTTTTATCATTGCTTTTTGAGGATGAGATTGACTGAGTTCCACACTTTACCATTTGTGAAGTTCTGCACCCTTTCTCACTTTTTCTTTAGAGAAGCCGTGGAGAACTTTAGACCATAATATTGTTTTTATGGCAGCAGTATCATTTTAGAAAAACCATGAATGGGAAGTAGTATGTGAAATTCCCTTATCAGGGTAATGCAGACAAAGAGAGGAATATTAGAAAAGTGAACTATGGATAAGGATCAGTCAATAGTTTAGTTTGTCTGGAACTTTACCTATTTTAAAGACCAGATAAAATTAGCATGGTAGATTGAAATAAGCTAGTAATAGATTTTGAATATAAAGCTAAAGTTTCTGAATTAACGTCTCAGGAAGTAGCAAAATATGAAAGGGTTTGCATGCTGGGATGACAGTTTATACACATAGGCACACACGTATAACACACACACTTTGAGATAAAGAAAATAGCTTACCACAGTATAAGTGATAGATTAGAGATCAGGAATTTGAAATCAGAGAAACCAGTTGGGAATCTTTTAAAACAGTTGAGGGGAGTAAATAAGTTCTCAGACTTGGATACCTGTAGTGTAAGGAGAAAAGATGAGCTGTTCTGAATCTATACTTTATACTGCAGGAAGACTTGGTACCTTGTTATAATTCTGGGGCCAAAGATTTCTAGCTTTTGGCCTTTAGAACTAGACAAATATACAATTAACAAATAAGGAGCACCAAAGGAAAGACATATATGGAGTAAGTAAATGTAAATGGTAACATTTATTGAATTCTTGCTGTGAACAGATACAGTTGTATGAGTTTTACATAAATTATTTATTTACTCTTCACACAGGCCTTTGCAGATATTAAGAAACTAAGGAGGTGAGGTTAGTCAACTTAACCAAAATTAATAGTTAATAAGCATCAGAGTTGAAATTTAATGCCTCTCTGAACATAGGTATCAGGATGCAACTGGAAGATGGAACTGGAACCCCTATAGAAGAATTGGAGCAGCGGTTTAAGACCATATTATCTGGAGGGGAAAGTTAAAGCTAATAGTGGGTGAAATTGACAAAGAAGAATGTAGAAGAGGAGAGAAACCCAGTGATATATCATAGCCAATACTTACATTTCGTGAGAAGGGGAAAAAAGAAAGAACAACTTTGAAATTGAAAGAAGAACCAGGGGATCCCTGGGTGGCGCAGCGGTTTAGCGCCTGCCTTTGGCCCAGGGCGCGATTCTGGAGACCCGGGATTGAGTCCCACGTCAGGCTCCCGGTGCATGGAGCCTGCTTCTCCCTCTGCCTGTGTCTCTGCCTCTCTCTCTCTGTGTGTGACTAACATAAATAAATAAAAATTTAAAAAAAAATAAAGATTAGAAAGAAGAACCAGTGGAGATCATTATTTCTAAGGAGAAAATTCTTCTTTTGGGGGCAGTTATCTTAACTGGCATTGAATGTTGTTTGAGTGAGGAATATAAAAGGTCTATGGATTCTAGAGGTGAATTACATTTGAGAAGTATTTTCCTTATAACGTTAGTGGTGTTGATGGAAAATCAGTCCAAGGAAAGAGTCAGAGGATGGGAAAGACTGAACACCATGAGTAGACTTTTTTCTTCAAAGTTTGATGATATAGTTATATGTACAAGAATAACTACAGTTTAGTAGAACATTGAACACATGATGGGAGTATTTTGAATTGAATAGAAAAATACCCATAATGGAGAGGGAGGGAGATAGTGAGGGAGGAGGTGGGGGGAAAGAAAGAGATTTATGACAGCAATTTGGTTTAGAAAGGTGTTAAACAGGATGTTTTGGTAAATACGGAACAGTGGAGTTACTGGAACAATCATATTTGTTTATACAGAGAGGAAAATTGAGGAAATTAATAGGAAGTAATTATAATCATCTCAGTGATACTTAAGGCGATGGGACATTGAAAGATGCAATGGAGAATGGGAACGTTTTGGAAATGCTTCTGGGGCGAGTCGATTAGGATGGCTGAAAATATTTTTGAGTCAACTTGATAATCTGTAAGAGATTCTATAAAATGACTTTCATGGGATTCTCCAGTAGTATTAGGAATTTATCAACATAATAGAAGGTCAAAATTTTAGTATTTTTTTATTTTTATGGTTAGGTATTATTTTCAGAACTTTTCTAACAATTATAAGAAGTCTTGTGAATGAATGAACCATTGGAAGGGAAAGTGATTTTTCTCGGTATAGATGCTGTTTCTACATTTTCTTTGTTTTTGTTAAGTCCACATGTGAATATTTAAGACATATATTGTAAAAGAGAATGGTAAGAATGAGAAGAGTAAAAGGTTTAGAATTTTTGAAGTAATTCTGGTATTTCCCTTGTGATTTTTCCAGAATTTATTTGTTCACAATGAACACTAATCTCTGTAAAGAGATTCCCTGAGGACATTTAAAAGACTTCATTTATTCTGTAGTAATATATGGAGTATATTATTTAGCTCTTGGTTCTGGGACAATCATCTTCATCATCTAAACTGGTGAAGTGAAAAGTACCTCAAACTTGGAGTCTTAAAGCGAAAGTCTTGTTTTGGGATCTGGCTCTTAAGTAATTTCTCTAAGCAAATATTCCTGAATTGTAAAATGGGGATTAAAAAATGCCTAAATGACTTTTCAGGCTTATTGTGAGATTCTAGTAGGTGATTGATTGTAAAGTCTATATGATCTATTAAGTGATGGTGTTTACTTTTAAATCCCATATTCATCAGCATGCAGTCCCATGCTATCCTAGAACTGAAGCTTCTGTTTCTGCCAAAAAGGGTTCATTAGTTCAAATAAATGAAGTTTAGCACCATTGGGAAGCTTTGGAATATGAAAAAAAAATTTTGTCTGAGTTAATATTTACATAAACTTTAAAGTGATCAGCAAGAACCTAATAAAAATCTAAGGATTTCGGACTAATTGCTGCAAAAGAATATTTAAGAGTTATTATATAGAAACTTTAATTATTGAGGATGCAAAATATATGATTTATTCATTATACATATATATGGTCTGCTTACTCCAAATGTGAACTGTGTGCAGCATAATAATAATTAAGCACTCAGAAAGAAACAGACTTTAGACTTTATCTTCTCTGACCTGGGTAATAAAAGAGATACCTTCAGCTCACATGAAACATAACTATATTATTTACTTAGTTATTAACTTAAGAAAGATATATGTATACATGGAGCTAAGTTCTGGAAATATAAAGATCTCCATCTGTGATCATCCCTCCCCTGAGGAGATTTTATTCCAGTGGCATAAGATGTGTAAATTCTAGTAGTCAGAGATGGTAGTGGCATGTGTTCATACCAGAATAGCTTGAAGAAGAACTTGATTCTGCTCATGTAGGCAAGATTTTTTTTCTTTTGCTATGATTATCCTGGAGTAATTACCATAGTAAATGCTGTGGCACCACTAACACCCACATAGTCGCATCCTTCTGTTTATGAGAAAGGCGGCACCATTGAGTTGGAATTCAATTTTTTCCATGAATGCATTATTCAGGAATACTTTATCTATGAACATAGCTGAAATTGTATGCCATAAACTTGATGATTATAATTTTTGTCAATTGTTTCAAAACAAGCTGTGTTAAAGGGTGAGGGAGAATATTTAATAATGTTTTGAACAGAGTTATATAACCTAATTTTTGCACATATTTTGATTCTCTTGTTTTAAAACATATATATATTTATTTATTTGAGAGAGAGAGAGACAGAGAGCACACAAGTAGAGGGAGCAGCAGAGGAAAAGAGAGAAGCAGGCTCTGTGCTGAGCAGGGAACCTGATACAGGGCTCGATCCCAGGACCCTGGGATCATGACCTGAGCTGAAGGCAGATGCTAAACTAACTGAGAAATACAGGTATCCTTGATTCTCATTTTTATCAACTTTTATTTGCTTAGACTTGTAGCCCCATAAAATTCCCCTGTATATGGGATTTCACCATCATATTTTAAACATAGAGCCATATGATGTGGCTTAAATTTGTGGTTAGCATTTTGAAAATGTTACTTCTGAGCCATATATATCAATCATGTGTGAATGCCATATATATGGCAAAGTGCCAGATTTAATACATCTATTTAATATTAATATTATGGCTCGTACATTAAAATTTCTAGTACTATGCAAAGACACACAGGCCTAGCTCCAGTTCTCAAGACTGATCAGAAACAGTAAGATCAAATTTCAGTTTAGTCACATTTTTTTACCCGCTCTAAACCTGTAGATATTAATTCTCTGTATAAGCTTCAATCTCCCCATCTGTAAAATTTATATAGTGATAATAGGCATAGTCATTTAAAGTTTAGTCTTTAGGAATAAGTTTTTTAATAAAAATTAGAAAAAAACATAAAAGCAAATGGCATAAAATAGATACTCAGTAACCAATAGCTATGAAAGATCATCATCCATCATCATATTTCTGACTTGAACTACTGAAAATAAATGAACCCCTGCACAAATGACTATAAAGTAATAATAGCAAGGCAATGTTTCAGAGTTTTAAAATTTCTGCTAAAGAGAGGCTTACCATGTATAGGAAACAAATTAATATTCATCATCATATTTCTGGTTTGAACTACAGAATATAAATGAACCCATGCGCAAATGGCCATAATGTGGTAATAGTCACTTTTTTCTCCTGTAGTTAACAGAACAATGTTTCAGAGATTTAAAGTGCTTCCTAAAGAGAGGCTTGCTATCTATAGAGAAGCAAATTAATAGTCATCTGAGTATATGAAGCTTTTCAAGGTAGATTAACACTTAAATAGCTTTCTTTTAAAAAAAAAGATTTTATTTATTTGAGAGCAAGAGAGGGAGAGACCAAGAGATAGAAGGGGAAGAGGCAAGGGGTGATGGAGAAGCAGACTCCCTGCTGAGCAGGGAGCCCAACAAGAGGTCTTGATCCAGGGACTCCGGGATCATGACCTGAGCCAAAGGTGTCTCCTTAACCTATTGAGCCATCCAGGTGCCCCAAAACCTTATATGGGTTTTAAATGGACTTTAATATCTAGAGATTGAGTCAATCAACAGTCCCTTCTTTCAGCACATATATGTACACATGGAACACATACTTAGTAAAGCTGTTCCTTATATTTTACTATGTGAGATGTCATTGATTGTGGTATTCTGAATTTCGGAATATCTTTTAGAAAGTTTTTCTATTCTACCTAAAATTCAGTGTGAGAGCAGCATGGTCAACAAATCAGCAGAATCAACACAATAACTTAGAATCATTAAGTAATAAAGGCTTATTATCTACCAGGTCCTAGTCTGCAGTCTCCATACATATTGCATCATTTAATCCTGACAGTCCTATGAAGTAGTTCATTTAATCCTGACAGTCTTATGAAGTAGTACTATAATCATCCACATCTAACATGGGGAACAAGGCACACAGGAGTGAAGTAAGCTGGCGAAATCCATACATTGTTAAGTATAAGAGAATTTGATCTCAGTCAGTCTGACTCTAGTGCCTCATTCATAACAATATGCTATAAATGATCTTCCATAGTTTTATTGCCTATTTTAATTTATAGCATTAATATCTATTAATTCATATTATTTGGTCAAATAGTAGAGTAGTATAAGTTTCTGTTATGATTGTGGTTAGCATAGAGTTTCTTTGGATTGGAAAATTTATGACAACCAAGCATTTCTTGATTGGAAAGCTCAAATTGAATTTCTCTTCAAAATATTGTTAAGGATTTATTTTGGAGCTCTAAATCAGCTATCAGAAAGTGAGGAGGTTTTCAAATTGGAACCAAGGAGATTGTGTTTCAATTCATATTGAGAGATAGTAACACACAGTAGTAAAGAAACAGACTTTATGGCAATAATGCCTATTTTCTTTGCCAATGCAATTTATACTTATTGGATACAATTTTGTAAGATACAAAATGATAAGGAATAAATGAATCATTGATAACCCTAATACCTAAAACTATTAGCTATATACTTGATATTCATATTCATATATTGATATTCATCATTCATATTCATATATTCTTATAGTAATATATAGTATTTCTACCATATAGACAGACAAAATAATGTCAAGGGCATAGCTAATAGTAAAATAACTGGGAATGCAAGAGTTTTGGATTTACTGTCTTTGTCTTTAATATAACATACTTAATTGAAAGTTTATATAATTTACGTTTTAATAATGGCTGTGTTTAATACCACTTACCAAATTCCTGAAAATACAACAATAGGCTCCCACAACAGGCAGTAGGAATAGGATGCTAGGTTTTTGCTAGTGTCCATGATTACTGGGCACTACCATTTATTTTCTCCAGATAGAATTCTCCAATGGAGAATAAGAGGTAAGGAATGTGCCAGTTGTGCAGGATTAAGAAGGAGACTGGAAATTTTCCACCACTCTGTTCACTGTTATGAAATATTTTTGTTGGGGCAGCCCGGGTGGCTCAGCGGTTTAGCGCCGCCTTCAGCCCAGGGCCTCATCCTGGAGACCTGGGATTGAGTCCCATGTCAGGCTCCCTGCGTGGCGCCTGGTTCTCCCTCTGCCTGTGTCTTTGCCTGCCTCTCTCTCTCTCTCTCTCATCTATCTTTCGTGAATAAATAAATAAAATATTTAAAAAAAGAAATATTTTTGCTTTCATCTGTGCCCCCTCACACATAATTGCTGTGGAACTAATGCTTCCAAGTGAGGATTCTCAAGGGTTGTCTGAGGGCAATTGGATCTCTTACTGTTTCTCCCTTTGTAGGCATTTCAGTGGAGACTCCTATTCTGCTAAATTCATTGTTAGTATTCTAGTCTTCCCATATCAACCAAAATCAACCAAAATCTTGTATTGTCTTTTAAGTTCTTTGCTTTTCATTTTTTCTTTGTTGCAATTTATTCTAATTCATTACTTGAGTGTGAGAGGTGACTATTGAAGAGGTATGTATAATGCATTTTTGGTTTCAGTCCTTTCATATTTAGTCAGGAATTTGATATTAAAAAACAGGTTTTTAAAAATAGATTGCAAATTAAATGCAAAGTATAGCAGTTTTGATGTTTTTCTACAGCAGCGCACAATTATGGAAAACACATATTCACGTTTGACCTAATGAACCTAGGATGGCCAATTCCTGCTTTACATTATAACTACCCATACAAATATCCCTATATGTAAATATATGTATTTACATGTACTTTTATGTATTTGTTGTTTTTCTGTACTTTAACAGAGTAGTAATTCATCTGCATCTTTTTCATTAAAGAAAGGGTGTCTTTAGTCTCCATAGGCCTGCCAGTGTTGTCGAGCTATCTGGGAGGAGCCTGCTTTCCCTAGAACCCTCTAGAGCCAGCATGCACATCCTTTATAAACATTTAGACCATTTCTTTTTTTTTTAATTTTTATTTATTTATGATAGTCACAGAGTGAGAGAGAGAGAGGCAGAGACACAGGCAGAGGGAGAAGCAGGCTCCATGCACTGGGAGCCCGACGTGGGATTCGATCCCGGGTCTCCAGGATCGCGCCCTGGGCCAAAGGCAGGCGCCAAACCGCTGCGCCACCAAGGGATCCTTAGACCATTTCTTTCTTTTTTTTTTTTTTTAATCTTTTTTTTTTTTAATTAATTTATTTATTTATGATAGTCACACAGAAAGAGAGAGGCAGAGACATAGGCAGAGGGAGAAGCAGGCTCCATGCACCGGGAGCCCGACGGTGGGATTCGATCCCGGGTCTCCAGGATCGCGCCCTGAGCCAAAGGCAGGCGCCAAACCACTGCGCCACCCAGGGATCCCCCTTAGACCATTTCTTAAATGTTTATCATAATCATAGGGCTCACCAAATGCCATTAATACAGAGGAAATGATACCGAATATGGAATAGCACATATTCCACAATGCCTTTGTGTACATTGATCTGTATTTGATTTTTTTAATGTGTACTTTATCAACCCATGGAATTTTTTTCCTCCTACATGTGCTTAAAAAAAAGGTCAGTCCTATACCCTCAGATTTACAAAATATATAGGCATCGGAGTCTGAGTTTTTGATTATGTCTAATCCTCTGGGATGTAATAAATATTATTTTGGTGTCAGGTACTCCATCTCAGTGTATACCACATAAGATCATTTCAAGCCTTCTCAGTACACGCCTGTCATCTTATATATTGCTGTAAATCATCCCCCATTGAAATACTTCAAAGTGTTTCACATGTAACACCCCTAGGTATTCAATTAAGCACTGGGATTTTCAGAAAGGTGTCAAAAATGGTGGAAATTGAATTGGATATAACATACCTCTTGCTGTCAGGTGCAATTTCTTCTTCTCAAATAGCCAGAATGCCTGTTATGGGTTTATAATGATACATAGAGAATGTGATGAATAGAAAAAGACACAAGCCTAGTAGTGTGCATTTGGGGAAATGTGTTCTAGACATAAAAAATAGATTTGGGGTGGATTTTAATAACGGAGTAGTAGATCACTAAAATAACTGAGGGGCATAGTTTTTAAAATGCATTTTCATTTTTTTTCTTTATTTGGAAGAACATTGAGGATAAACAAAAGTGTAGGTGTTTATTCACAATAGCACAATGGAAGTAATTATATTATTCTTCAGCATTTTCTAAATTTGAATGTATTGCTTTTAAGAATCCATTTAGAAAGTACTATTAGAATTATTTCTAAGTTTAGATGATTGTAACACTGTGATAAAACGGTGGTTCATTGGTAGTGTAAAACATTTCCATACTTGTAATATTGTCTAAGGTCATACTGTGGGATCTTGAGTTAGAAATCTGTCATTTTACACAGTAAGCTATAAGGAAATCAGTTAAATAATACTTAGCCATTTTTCTACTGTTCTGTTTATATATGTGTAGAGTGAATAGAGATCTTTAAAAAATGTTTCTCTGATATTTGCATAGCTCAACTTTCCATTTTTATGTTTCATCCCATCTCTGTTTTCATTCTGCCTTGCACGTATCATGAATTACTTAGAATTTCTAGACTCATCATTTTACATCTCCATGAGTTTTCTTCTTTCTTTCTTTCTTTCTTTTCTTTCTTTCTTTCTTTCTTTCTTTCTTTCTTTCTTTCTTTCTTTCTTTCTTTCTTTCTTTTCTTTCTTTCTTCTTTCTTTCTTTCTTCTTTCTTTTTTTTCCACTTGCAAGTGTACTTGATCTTTTTGGAAGAACAATTTTCTTTCTTTTTTTAATAATAAATTTATTTTTTATTGCTGTTCAATTTGCCAACATACAGAATAACACCCAATGCTCATCCCGTCAAGTGCCCCCCTCAGTGCCCGTCACCCACTCACCCCCACCCCCCGCCCTCCTCCCCTTCCACCACCCCTAGTTCGTTTCCCAGAGTTAGGAGTCTTTATGTTCTGTCTCCCTTTCTGATATTTCCCACACATTTCTTCTCCTTTCCCTTCTATTCCCTTTCACTATTATTTATATTCCCCAAATGAATGAGACCATATAATGTTTGTCCTTCTCCGATTGATTGACTTACTTCACTCAGCATAATACCCTCCAGTTCCATCCACGTTGAAGCAAATGGTGGGTATTTGTCGTTCCTAATGGCTGAGGAATATTCCATTGTATACATAAACCACATCTTCTTTATCCATTCATCTTTCGATGGACACCGAGGCTCCTTCCACAGTTTGGCTATGTGGACATTGCTGCTAGAAACATCGGGGTGCAGGTGTCCCGGCGTTTCATTGCATCTGAATCTTTGGGGTAAATCCCCAGCAGTGCAATTGCTGGGTCGTAGGGCAGGAAGAACAATTTTCCCTCTTTCCTGCCTCACTGAAAATCTCTCACACTTGAATAATTGCTCAACTGCCATTTTCTTTCTAAAACCTTTCCTGCATACAAAGCTTTCTTTAACCTAATATGTTTTCCAGATATTTTTTTAAATTTTTATTTATTTATGATAGTCACACAGAGAGAGAGAGAGAGAGAGAGAGAGGCAGAGACACAGGCAGAGGGAGAAGCAGGCTCCATGCACCGGGAGCCCGACTTGGGATTCGATCCCGGGTCTCCAGGATCGCGCCCTGGGCCAAAGGCAGGCGCCAAACCCCTGCGCCACCCAGGGATCCCCCTGATATGTTTTTCTTTGGCTTCTTCTTTTCGGGTCTTTCACAGCATCCTGTGCTGAATGCTAGACTTGTTTTCCTGTATCATATCATCAACTTCTTTCTTGGTTCTAACTCACTAGACCTGAAATTTATTTAGAGCATGGATTGTGTCTTATCTTTATTCTTAACAAAAATAGGTATTTAGAACATTAATAGGCAGTTTCTTCTAATGAGATATTTTATGCTGATGGAATTAAGCATTGACAAAAGAGAGACATGTGAAGGAAACACATTACAGAGGCTGGAAAAAAATAGTAAGTTCTACTATGCAAGTTTACTTAATTTGACTAATTTAACTATAATCTAATTGGAGGCAATATGCATGTGGAATATTAAGGTACTCACTGCATTGTAATTGTGAACTGAAGTAAGTGGCAAAGCTCATATCTTAAGGGAATATCATTTTCCAGAAAGGAAATACTTCCAGCTTTTATATAGTGAGTAACGATGAGATAAAGTTAGAAAAGATAATTTTCTCACTCTCTTTTACTCTGTTTCCTATCTCTTGTTCTGTCTTTCTGAAGTAATGAGTTTTATAATGTTCTCTAAATTTCCTAAGATTTGAAATATCTGGACAGAGCTCTCTGAGTCAATTAATCAGATCATATTTGAGATAACAAAGCACTATTCCAAGCAGTATGGACCTCACAACAGAGTCACAGCACTGCCAGAGGGAAGAGTAGAAAGTAACTCAGAGTTGGGATAATTAGTGGTTAAACCTTGATTTAGAAAGTGGTATAATGAAGAGCCCCGGGGTTTAGTGTTTGGTTATTGAGCCCTAGAAACATTCTGTCGTTTGTCAGGGCTTGGATGAAACATTTTGTTATACTTGAGTTATTTCACCTACAAATATGGTGTTGAACTTTAATTATTTTGAAATATTGTTCTGACCAGAAATTCTGTGATTATGGGACAGAAGTGTCATTTGTACTTAGGGGTTTTGAGCTGTAGCTGAATTTTTTTAACATTGGGTAACGTTGATGTCTGTATACATATCCTCAACTCTGCATGAAAAGATAAATAATGAATAGATTTTGAGGATATTGTCAAATATAATTTCAAACCACAAAATCTGTTGTCTAAATTGGTATATGTGTATTTCATTTAGTTGCAAGAGAGAATGTTAAAACAATAACAACAACAACAACAAATGAATGCTTTGGTAACTTTTCAAGGATATTATAAATGCATGTTTTGTGTTCAATTATTTTCTAAGAAAACACTTTATTTTCCTTTAATTATTTACAAATAATACAATTTGACATTTAAAATTTTGCAGAGTGACCAGATTTTAATAATTGTTTGAAATAATGATGCTTTGTTGTATTTAAGATTTACTTCCTTGATGTTCAGAATTTCAGATACTTCCATGCGTTTGCTTTTGGAAAGGTCATTCAAATTTGAAGGTTTTGCACTTTAAATTCTAAACATGGTCTTTAAATTTTCACTTTTTAGCATCCTTGCTGGTACAATGAGCTGTTAATGGAATTAGACTATTATCCATATAGCTAGAGAACACTTTCCTAAATAATTCTTAAATAGCCAGTTTGCATATTTATTTTTCCATTGAAAGAGTTTCTAAATTTGTATTTTAACTCCTTTCTTAACCTCTTCTTCCTTTAGGAATTCAAAGGCCATGACTGCAGCTTATACATTGAAAATAATTGACAAACTCACTAAGTATATTTGCTTAATTAACAACTTTCACAATGTTCCTGACATGGCAAAGTTATTTTATTTTATTTTATTATTTTTTTTTGGCAAAGTTATTTTAAAATTCAGTTTAAATTCATCCCCTCATATCTATATAGCAAAGTAAAATTGCACACTGCCAAGATACAATAAGAAGAATAAATGGTAACTGAGGACATCAGAATTGAGGCAAGAGATGAAATACCAAATCCCTAGATAAGCTTACTGCAGACTTTGCCTTTTTGAAAACACAGATAAAATTTGGAAATTTGGGCTTCCAGTATAATCACACAGGGTAGATGTTAGAACTCCTGGGAGGAACAGCAAAAAGGACCAAAAAGAAAAAGGTGAAAGGAGGAAGGAGGAGACAAGTTTTCATTTTATATTAGGTATCAGCAAATTTTATGTTAAATTAAACCATGAATTCTAAAATTCAGTGTCCTGTTTATTTCTTTGTACCTTCTCTTTCTGTTTTATACTATTCTTGAGCTAACCTTTATTTACAATATTGTAGACAGAAAATAAGAGTTTTATGACCCAGAAAATCTTTGAATTATGAGTCATAAAGTCTGAATTATCTATAAGTTTGATGTTTTTGGGAGAGCAAATAATGATTTTTGGTGTAGCATATTTCTGATGTATTTACATTTTCAATACATCAGAATTTCCATAAATTAAATTTTAGGGCATAATAAATATAAAAGCCTATAAAAATCCCAACCATTTTGTCCTAAACTTAGCTAACATTACTCTGAATAACACAAAGATTATCCAAATGTTTTGCCAGCTAATTCTACTAATTTCATTTTCTGATGCTGGGGGAATATAGACACCATCAATATATGAATTTACCATAAAGATGATCACTTTCACAAAGATGAAATTTGGTGGACTGAAACACATAAGCAGGAGTTTACCTCTCATCTTTGTTTTTACCACAATCGACAGTATTATAAACGGACAAAGGAGTCTTATGTTTTATTCATTCACATCAAATTTTTTAATTTGCATTTTTAATGTTTTCCAAGGTGAGGGATAACAGAATCATGGCAGAACTGAACATTGTAACTTTATTGTTCCTAGGGCACTCTTAAAAGTTCCAAAGATGTATCTGCCACAAAGTACTCCATTTGCTTAACACTTCAGGTTATTAGCACACATGCCCTTTTGCACCTGAAAAATCCATGTTTTATTAAGTACAACCCAGATGTCTTCTTATGATGCTACGAAGCTAAGGAGGACAGTTCACTACCAGAGAGTAGACAATAAACACATTTGTCAGGAAGAAATAAACATAGGCAAGTGACTAATCTTTTTTTTTTTTTTTTTAAGTGACTAATCCTGATTAACATTCTGAGTAATTACTTTGGTAAACATCAATTTGTGGAGGTAGTCAAAGCAGTGTTTGGGGCACATATTTTCCTCTATTTAAATAAGATGGAAGAATCTACCATTAGGGAAGTATTTCAGGAAAAAGTTTTAAGGACAGATACATGAGGGACGCCTGGGTGGTTCAGCAGTTGAGCGTCTGCCTTTGGCCCAGGGTGTGATCCCAGGATCCGGGGTCGAGTCCCATGTCAGGCTCCCTGCATGGAGCCTGCTTCTCCCTCTGCCTGTGTCTCTGCCTCTCTCTCTTGCTGTGTCTCTCATGAATAAATAAATTAAAAAATCTTAAAAAAAAGAACAGTTACATGAAACAAAATATTTCTTTTTTTTTAGACATCCGAACCATACTGAAACATCACATATCTTATATTTCAGTAAACAACAATAAATATATCTAAAATAGAATTCAGTTCATGTGCATTTTTTGCTGAGAGAGAGGAAACAGAGATTTAAGTTGATTCACTGGGTCAGACAGAAGTGTTGGCAGCTGCAGTAAAGAAGCTTTCCCCACACTGCATTGCTAGAGCTTCTCAGTTCTGACCAACAGTCACAGCGCCAAGAGGTGCCAGGAATGCCAAGTGTGTGCTGATTTTGTGATGCGGAGAAATAGGGATCTGGGTGAGAATACTTAATTGTTTTGAACTACTATGTTTGGTTGGAATCTGAGCCAAAGTCTCCAGACATAAAAAGAAACAGTGGTAAAAATCCTCAGGCACAAACATACTTAGCATTTATTGCCTGAAAGGAAGCAGGACATTTGAGTAAGCAACATTTGGAGTTGACTTCAAACCTTTGTTTTCTAATTATGAAGGCTGAAGGAAGGTAGCAACTTTTTTTTTTTTTTTTTTTTGTTGGTACCCTTAACACTAAAGATAAGTTCTCAGCTGCCCTCAGAAGTTGGATGTTTGTAACTTGGATGTACTTGCTGTATCTTCTACTGAAGTTTTATTTCTTTATTATGTTTTCATCAAATTTAAATATAAAAACATACTCTTTATTTCCTGTGAACTTGTTAAGGAAGACTTCTGTTATTTTTGGAAAGGCTTTTTGATTTTTTACTTAAGGATTAGTGTTTATGAGTTTGTTTTGTTTTTATTTTAGTTAAGCTAGGAGACAGATTTTTTTTAAAACTTCTTGTACAAGTTTATGTGTTTAGAAAAAGAATAGTTTTAAAAATTCTTGTAAAAATAGAGAAGAATATATAGTGTTTTAACTAATTTTTATTATATCACATTTCTAAACCTTGAACATAACGAACATTTTTTTAAAGATTTTTAAAAGAGAGCCCCAAAGATTTTATTTATCCATCCGTGAGAGACACAGAGAGAGTCACAGAGACACAGGCAGAGGGAGAAATGGGCTCCATGCAGGGAGCCTGAGGTGGGACTCGATCCTGGGACTCCAAGATCACGCCCTGGGCCAAAGGCGGCGCTAAACTGCTGAGCCACCCGGGCTGCCCGAACATTTTTGAAGTACATTTTCAATCATTGAAATTGATCTACAATATATCAGTAATTTCAAGTTCATTATGTTCCTATCAATTCATCCAAAAAAAATAATTTTCTTTACTAAACACAGTTTTAATTTATTGTATCTGGTTCTGTCATGTGAACATCAATTTATCAATATACATTTGCATAATAACAGTATGAATACATTATGTTAGAGAAGTTGATGAGTACCTTCTGTTACCCCCTCACTCCAAAAACTGGATTGGTAAGATTGATTTAATGAATGGAAGGTGATATTGAAAATTAGTATCAGATTAATCATGAATTGGATATGTGGAGTGTCTTGGACTGCTTTTTATCATACATTATACAAGTAACTAATTGTAGGACCATTACATATTTTAGGGACTTTTAAAAATTAGTTTATACAATTGTGTTTTACTATTTAAATCGCAGGTATTGTGCGCTTGCTTAATCCCTCTTGAATTACTATTTCGTTAAAGATTATTAATCACCAGCTGCCATCACAGAGTGGCAGGGTTCCAAGGCAGCACTCTGAGGACTCCTCTGTTCATGCCTCTGTCCCAGGATGACATAGTGTAGAAGCCTTTCTGGCTTATTTACAGACGAATGTAATTGCCTTTAAATTGTATATATTATCACTAAGTTTAAAGTCAGAGGATGTTTAGGGAAAAACAACCACAACAACAACAACCACAAAAAAATTCCTCAGATGCTTCATCCAGAACATTATTATTACCCCGTGATGCTATTTGTTAAGAGTCATATGGGTTTAGCGGGGAGAAGTTCCAGGTTCTTTGTATTAAACCCTTTGCTGACCCTCTACTCATCGATCACCCAGGATATATCACAGGGTCACAGGAGACGGTGTGGGAAGAGAAAGACTTTGGCCTTTGAATCTGTACATTTTCAGTTGAACATTCTAGTGGTTTTCATGTTCTCAGGCTTCAGCATACTGTGAAATGGTTACATGTCAAAGGTTGTATTATTGGATGATAATGCTGCTCTGTAAAGTGTCTAAGTGCAGCTTCCATTGTCCCCTGCCAACCCTGAGAGCTCCCAGGACAGGTGCAAATTTGACTTCACACATCACAATTGAACAAGCCGAGACTGAATATTACCTGGCTGTGCTTAAGTTTTCACTTCTGTTGCTGTCTGCTTTCTTATCACTTCTTGTTTTTTTTTTTTTTTTTTTTTTGTGTGTGTGTGTGTGTGTGTTATTTTTCAGAGTGAAGGAAATTTGGAAAAGTTTATAAACTCAAGTTCCAAAACTTTTAATAGTTTCTCAGTCATCAGACATATGTTCTCAAAAATATTCTCAAAAATCATATCTACTTGATTTTCACATATATGTACATTTTTAAATAAAGCCATTTTCAAAATCATGTTCTTTATTATTACATTAATATGAAACCATCACATTTAGTTTTGGTCTCATATAATGTTTTTAAATAACTGGTTTTCAAAATGTTTGAATTCACTAATAGAGAAATAGACAAACATTTAAAACAAAATCTCCATGAAGTGTTGGCTTTTATCTTATATCTGCTGCTTTCTTAGTAGACTTCTAAATTGAATTTTCATGCAAGAATTGTGTTGTCATTGTGTTAACAGGTTCAATCAGATAAATAAAAGGCATGATGTGAAGAAGTTTAGGAAGTATACAGAAAAGATGATTTTTAGCTCAAAATACAAAAGGAGCCTCTTTTTAGTTTTAGTGAAACACAGTACTTGGTCTTGTGTTTCAAAATGTTTTTCATCAAACTGTTGGAGTTATAAATATATTAACATGATTAAAAAGGACCACATAACTTGTAGTTGAAACTTTTTTCTGTAGATATGGGTTTAAGATAATGTGAATTTCTATTATGCAGAGTATGATTCAGTAGGATTTTTTGAATCTCTGGATTGGTGTGTATTTGCCTTGTCTGGAAATACCTTTTAAATCCTACCTGTGTCATTGTTGCTCTTTTTTACTTTTAGTAGTTTAGATAAGTGATTCTGACATACTCACTTGATCATACATCTGTTCACTTCTCTCTGTTTTTCATCTCTGTCTTACAGTATACAATCTCACAGTACAAATTCCCTAGTTATGTATAATCTGCTCTTCAACCTATCCATCGAGTGTTTTATTTCAAATGCTATATTTTTCATTTGTAGTAGTTCTATTTGATTCTTCATATCTATGTTTCTTTAATAATATTACCAAACATTTCTTTCTTAAAATATAAATGTTTTCTATTTTATTTCTTAAAATTTTAATCCCTGAATTTTTCATGTTATCCTGTCTTTGTTTCAACTAGCTTTCCCTCAGGGTACCTCGGTTCCATATGTTTCATAACTTTTTAAAAATGTTAGGTGCTCATTTTTCTTGACCTATGGAAAGTACTTGACACCAGAGATATTGCTGGGGCAAAACTTGACCTTTGTCAGAGATCTGGAAGCTCTAATGAAAATTGACCTTTTTAAGTTAAAATCTTGAGATGTTTTTCTGGAACTGAGAGAGTAAAAAAACAACTCTTATATACCCATGTGAGTTCTGACAAGAGTGTGTGAATTCCCAGGAAAGGTTTTTCTTTTTCTCTGCTTTTAACCAGTTTTAGAAAGGAAGGATGGTAAATGTATTTTTCGTTCATGTATACACTGAGGCTGCAAACTTTTGATGTCCCAGTATTAAGGGTTCACAAGAAGCAGCCCTCAAACTCACCAGCCTAACTGATGATGCCAAGGTAAATGACAACTTCATAGTTTCATATACTTCTATGACCTTCAACTTCAGTTGATATCTTAGTGTTGTTTACTTTCTTGCCAGCTCTTGTATATACCTTAAGAAATGTTTTATCCAATATTTAATACATACTTTTTTTTGAGAGAGAGAGAAAAAAAAAAAAAGAAGGGGGAGAGGCAGAGGGAGAGAGAGAGAAAAAATAATTAAGATATGTAAAGAGAGAGAATCTTAAGCAGGCTCCACACCCAGTACAGAGCCTGACTCAGGGCTCCATCTCATGACGTTGAGATCATGACCTGAGCCAAAATCAAGAGTCAGGCACTCAAGTGACTGAGTCACCCAGGAGACCTTAATATATACTTTTTAAATAAGACAGTCAGGCTGAACATCTAATCCACCATATATCAGTAAGTGAAAATCCAGGTGGATTGCTTTTTTTTTTGACTAAGGAAAAATGAGGTAGAAGGATCAAGGACATTGAACTCCCATAGACATTGAAAATCCTGATCATTTAACTTATTTGCTGCTTCGTTGGAGGGAAATCAGCCTTGATATCTGGCTGCTAGCTGACACAACAGCTTTTATTCTAACAGTAGTAGACGGAATTATTTAATAATGCTAGTTCAGATTACTTTCCTTCTTAATTTATGAGGCAGCTGTTTCCAAGTTTGCAGAGTCCACATTTTCAAAAAAGGACAATATCTGGTAATATTGTTATACTAATTCCAGCTAATGTAACGTGGGGAATGGAAGTTGATAGAAACTTGTAAACACAAATTGGAAATTTAGAAAAGTCGGGATCCCTGGGTGGCGCAGCGGTTTGGCGCCTGCCTTTGGCCCAGGGCGCGATCCTGGAGACCCGGGATCGAATCCCACGTCGGGCTCCCGGTGCATGGAGCCTGCTTCTCCCTCTGCCTGTGTCTCTGCCTCTCTCTCTCTCACTGTGTGCCTATCATAAATAAATAAAAAAATATTAAAAAAAAAAAAAAGAAATTTAGAAAAGTCGAAATAGACATTGTTGTTGTTCATTTGAAAGTGAGTTTCAGAAGTCGTATATAAAAATTCTCTGTGTTTTTTAGTATATCTCTTTACATGTGTATAGCTCATATAATAATTTTATTGTAATGCTTAGTGTCCCATCATTTATTTGTAATGCTTAGTGTCCCATCATTTATTTGTTGCAGCTTGACTGATTTAATATTTATTTTCAATTTGTTGAAGTTTTATAGAAAATAAAGGGATGGTTTGTTTAAAACAAATCTTTAAAATATAAAGCCTGAGACACTTGCTGTTGTTCACATTTTAGCATTTACCATGTTGACTCAGTGCAGAGTCAGAACAGAACTTTGGAAACCAGGAAAGTCTGGATTTGATTGCTCTTTTTACTGCACACTTGCCATGTGATTTCGGGTTTACTGTACCATCTGCATTTCAGTTTTCTCATTTGTAAAAGAAAACTAATACTAATACTTATAAGAAAAAATAATTAAGATATGTAAAGCACATAACAATAGTTGACATGAGCTGTTCTTCCAACCCGTTTGATATTCTTGCTAACTGATTTCTCAATGAATACCCAGGATCTTATAAGTGATAACTAAATACAAGAGCATTAAGCAAAATAATTCCATGTGAATAGAGATATAAGTGCTCATAAAAAGAGAAATAAAATTAAAAGAATAAAATTACTTGAAATATGTGATATAATGATAAATAGTACACTTATAAAATAAATGAAAAGATATAAAATACAAGGAAACTTAGAATCTATTTGAAAGGGATATATATTATTCTTACATCATTTTTTTATTTCAAAGAACTGTAATATTTGCATATGAAATATACAACACCCTTAAGAAATAGCTAATCTTTAATATTTTACATTAAATATTTTATAGTTTTTCCTTCTATTTATTTAGCTTTCCTATAAATAAAATATTTTTTACAAAATAATTTCCTGATTTCCAAATGTATGTTCATCATTAGATTAATCATATTCAAGATTATAGTAAGCAGATTTTGCAGTCATGTTTGATAATTATGCATAATTTATTCCACTTTCCAAATCCACCTAACTTTTTATGGTTGTAGTAATAGTATTTTATGATTATATTTTAAATTTGTTAACCAGAGAGTAATGAAACTCTTCCTTCTTAATTTTCTGAGAATCACTTAATTTTAAATGTGTCAATAATTGGCACTCTCTATAGAGCAATTTTATATGCTTTAAAAATGGAATCAATTTTCATTTTCATTCCTAACCAAAATAGTGTGTCTCCAATATAGATTACAGCTCCTATTACTTTTCAAGGGATATACTTAAGATTTTTTTAGTATAAAAAAATTGAATTGATTTATTATTTCTATATTCTTGCTTAAGATACTTTGAGTGCTTTTACATAGGGCATTGAAATAGTGCAACAAGACTGCTATATAAACCTTAAAATCAGAGAGATTTAGCTTCAAGTTCTGCCACTTGTAAACTTAGATTTGGAATGAACAATGTAATATCTATAAAGCTCTATTTCCCCCTATAACATGGAAATAATTATTTAGAGTTCTGATAATAACTATCACATTAAGATTTTATAAAATGAAATTACTTATGTAAAACACCTAGATAAGTATATGATACTTAATGGTTTATGATAATGATTATATTTCTCTGGATTTAGCAATTAACAATTATCAGAATACATATGTATATGTGTGCATATAAAATTGAGACCTTTCTGAATCTTTTGGTTTCTAACACAAACAGCTATGCTGACACAAGGTATAAAACACACTTTTTAAAAGCACAGTTTTAAAATGGGTGAGAGGGATCCCTGGGTGGCGCAGAGGTTTAGTGCCTGCCTTTGGCCCAGGGTACGATCCTGGAGACCCGGGATTGAATCCCACGTCGGGCTCCCGGTGCATGGAGCCTGCTTCTCCTTCTGCCTGTGTCTCTGCGTCTCTCTCTCTGTGACTATCATAAATAAATAATGCCTTTAAAAAAAATAAAATAAATAAAATAAAATAAAATAAAAAATAAAATGGGTGAGACTTGAATAAAATTGAACTCTACATCCGATGAGTAATGCAGTGTAATGAGAAATTGTCTTTTTTAATGGCATGGTGTGTTTTTCTCAAAACTATAATAATATGGGTATTAATGAATTCCTATATGCACTTGCTTAAGAGAAACAAGAGAAATGTATAGGAGTTATGGTCTTAGGCATAATTTGATACATGGGCATGTGTGCACATACCCACATCCACATACATTTATTTGATTCACTGGCTTACAGATGTGTTAGGAACTTTATGTTGCAGCAGGGATATTAGTTACTGTGAGAGACAGAAATCTAGACCTAATTCTTAATTGATAGTCTTCCACGATTAAAAAAAAACAAGGTACGTTGATTATGTAAAAGACAGTAGTATCAACATTCAGGATAACTTGTAGAGATGCTTGATATTACACAATGTTAACTTCATTTAAGAGAACTTCCACTACCTATAAGTTTTGTAACTATGATTTAAATAGATGTATGGATACACGTAAATATATATTGCATAGTTTTACCAAAGTCTCATTCTAATGGATGGATAAACATAAAAATAAATATTGTGTAGTTCCAATAAAGCCTCATTTTAATGGAAATAATGCACATAAATATCTGTATATTATTTTTATCCATATGCATCTATATATACTCACACACACCTATTCACATTAATTTTCTTAATTAATATCAATCTGCTTCCTCAAAGTAAAAAATAGAGTTTCACTAAAATAAACAATATGAAACGTTTGGAATAAAAACTCAAACCTCTTCAAGGAATTGTTTCTGGATTATGAAGCAAATAGGCATTCTGAAACAGAAGTTTTCATTTTTATTCTGCTCTTACATGTGCCAGCTTTTGGCATTATGGCTATTAACTTTTATAGATGTCATACATTTTTATGGTAATAGTTCTGTTTGGTGAGGAGCTAGACTCCCGTTTCTTGAACAAATGCAGGAGCGAATTACCACATACCTTCAAAATTTTTATGAGCTTTTTTCTGCTTAGCAATTTATGATTGATTTTTTTTTTAGATCAAAGGGATTTCAAATACTTATTGTCACTAGGAAAAAAATGACATGTTCACATTCTTTGAAGGTCATCTTTAAGAATAATACACTACCATTTTATACCAGTACAATATCACTTCAAATAGCTTCCACTCAAATTTATCAGAAGCAAATGAATGATTCTTTAGTCATATAAGACAAACATTCCATCAGATTTTATGATTTTTATCAAATTTTAAGATGTTAATAATTGATATGCAATAAATATATTACATAATTCTTTTATTTCATCCATCCTGCTTCCTAATTGTAGGCTAACTTTCATCCAAATGTTTTGATGGCTTTTTTACTCTTAATTTTATTCAGGAAACTAAAAAATATATCTTTATAAATATCTGAGTATAGACATCTGAATGATGTAGTTTCTACTAAAATGTAATTATAATAATTAGGAAATATGATAGATAATATATTTATGTAATGAAAGATCTAGTTATTATTTAAACTAGTAATCTTTCCATAAGTGCTGTATTCATATAAAATATTTTTTATATACATTTTAAGCATTTGTGTGAATAAGAATTTATATAAAATCCCCATATTGTAATTAGTTGACATGTCTTTTAAACTTCTTTTAGTCTATAAATTCTAAAGCTCTTCTTTTTCCTTAGGATATATTTACTAGTAATATAAATCTGTATACCAAAGTAAGTAATATTTTATTTTAGCATCACTTTTTTTTTGCTTCTGAATTATTAGTAGTTTAATGATGGCCAACAGACGTGTAAAATATAATAATCTAGCTTTTAATTTTACCTTTTTTTCCCAAGCTTTTATCAAAGGTCAAGTTTTTTACTTAGATTTTTACATTTGAAAAATGTCCCACTGTTCTTATAATTTTGATATTAGTAGTCATAATTTCATGTTCTAAGATGAAGGAAATTTGCTGTAATTGGTATGAGTGAGTCTGAGAGGCAGTATTCCACAGTGCTTAAAAGGGAAGACTCAGAAGCATTTCTTACTGGTGTCATACGAAATAGGTTACTTTATCTCCTGTATACACATTACTTATCTGTAAGATGGAGTCATAATAGTATCTCTTCATATGGTTGTTGTGAGGACTAAATTAGTGTTAACGTTTGTAAAGAGCTCTGAATGGTGTCTGGCACACAATAAGCATTATATAATTGTAAAGTAGTTTCTGTACAGGGTTCTAAGTTGATTTTATTTATTTAGCAAAAAGAAAACATAAAAAAAAAAACTAAAAAGGAATACATGAAGAATACCAAGCTAACAAGATGTTAAAGTAAAATCTTATCAAAGTATAAGACAATGAATTGTTGCAAAATCATCGTGACTTGGTGAATTAAGGTTTTGTTTTGTTTTGTTATGTGAACCAAAGCAAACTTTAAAACCACCACTTATAAGAGAAGCATTTGTAAAGCTGTGGCCACATAATAGCTTTCCATAATTAGAGTAAAATGACATGAAAGATAGAATGCATATTTTCTGCAGAAGTGTTTCCTAAACATTTCCAGAGAATATCGGTAATTTGAGAGTGCTATATGAATGTTATGAATTTTCCTCATAGATTGAACTTTAAGAGAAAAATAAGATAAAAATAAAAACAAAAATAAACTTTCTTAAAAATAGAATAAGTTTATGATGATGCAAAAATATGGAAATGTATTTTACTTTACAAATTTAATATGTACCTCTGCACCCACATTCACTCTGAAGCTAATAATTTGAAATGTATTTCTTCTATAAATGGAAATTAAATTAGTCAAATTTAATAGACTGTCCTCATGTAATTTATGTGAGAATTCTTTTGTCTCGTGTATCTGATTTTGTACAAAACATTCTGTTTATTTTCTTCTACAATCTTATGAAGTAGGTTGAAAGTGGAATGTTCTTTATCTTGTAAAATAAACAAGATATTCTCAATGATTACCCTCTTGAAAATAATTTCATAAGATCAAATTTTCTCCCCTTGTGAGGTTTTTATCACCTGAAGTTTTTGCTAAAATATTCAGTTTTTATTTGTATGACTTGACAATTACCAAAACTTTCTCTTTAAAATGATGTAGCTTAGGGGATACCTGGGTGGCTCAGAGGTTTAGCGCCTGCCTTTGGCCCAGGGCGTGATCCTGGAGACCGAGGTTTGAGTCCCACATCGGGCTCCCTGCATGGAGCCTGCTTCTCCCTTTGCCTGTGTCTCTGCCTCTCTCTCTCTGTGTCTCTCATGAATAAATAAATAAATAATCTTAAAAAAAATGATGTAGCTTAGGGGTGCCTCCATGGCTCAATGGGTTGAGCATCTGCCTTCACTTCAGGTCATGATTCAAGACCCTGGGATTGAGCTCCAAATCAGGACCTTCCTCAATAGGGAGTCTGCTTCTCCCCATCCCTCTTCCTGCAGCTCCCCCTGCTTGTGCTCTCTCTCTGTCAAATAAACAAATGCAATCTTTAAAACAAAACAAAAATATAAAATGGTGAAGCTTATAATGGCTTGATTTAATTATATAAGTAATGAAAGTAGAAACAATGTCTAGTTTAGTACTTCGATCTTAACAGAAGTGCCATGAGTCATTGTTGATTCGATTTAATTTGATTTGGAATGTTTAAAGAAATGGCATACCCAATTATTAGACTCCATATAAATGTATGACTAAAATTCATAAATGCTCAAAAATCCTTAAGCAATATGGTCATCGTTGTTTTAATTATATTATTGATCTCAATATCTTCAGTAAAAATTTGCACATATACATATTTCTTGGAACATTTTATTGCCCTTCATTATTTCACAAATGAACAAGTGGGGCACTTATTTTAGCAGTTTAATTTAATAATCAACAAATATTTTTCAAGTACTTAGCAAGTACAAGCACTGCCATATATGCTGACAGTTAAAAAAACAATATAACACAGTTTCTCTCATGACTAAAATCACGTTCTATTAGAGTAGAAAATAAATAAAAATGCAATGCTAAGAGTAATTGATAAGGCTGTAAATAAAGTGTTATGGGCAAGCAGAGCAATTTATAAAGAATAAATAAACTACCTAGTAGAGCAGGGACATTTCTAGAGAGAAGGTACAAAAGTATCTGACAATCATTGTAGGGTTATTTATAATTAAGAGTTAAGTTTCTATCTGATGCTTGTACTTGATTCATTGACTATATCAGTTTATATGATTTTCCTTAATAAGGAATGATGATACATGAGTACAGAGATAAAAATCAAAAGCCAAATGGGTTTCTAAAAATAAAATATAGATAAATAATTATAATATAAAATATATGTTATATCACAACATAAATGTAAGAAATGTATTTCTTACATTGTTTTTAGAGATGCATATCATTTATGTGTAGAACTGGGTGTTATGGAATAAATGGAATTATTGTGATGAACATGGGTCTAAATTGAACAAGTTCAATTAACTTTAATTAATTCATTTCATAAGCTTCTATGAAGTTATTGGTACAAAAGCAGAGATGATATATGAACATAGGAAATGAATAGAATATACAGAGAAGAGCTATATATGTTTTTTCTTAAAAGCGTCTTAGAAATATTATGTTTCTTGGTTGAATCATTGCTCTGTCAGTTATAGTGAACAGATCTCCCTGGTTTTTTATGTTGCATAATTTTGTCTTTGAGATAGAAGAGGATTTGAGTGAGATAGTCTTAGTGCTTTACCTTGGAGAAATATATAATGAAGAACAGTTTATTTTCAAAGTCTTTGCTCTTATATTTTATTTTATTTTCAGTCCCAGGTATTTTATATGCCTCATTTTCATGTATGTGATTTTGCAAAGGTATCCATTGGTATCACTAACCAAATGCCTTATTAGATAAACAAAAGGCCAGCCAGGGATAGAAACAGTTTATTTAATCTTCAGCAGTTGTTTTACTACACAGTATGCCTCTAGTGTTTTATTAAAAGAACAACAGTGGTATTTGGTATGTGTGAAGAACAAATATACTAAAGTATGATTTCTGTTCCCCCCACAGATTCTATGGTGCAGCCTGGTGATTTTCTGTCTTTTCATACTGTTCACTGATCTGGCAAAGAAAATTGCCTCAACATGAATAAATAAGTATTAGTTCATTAGCTGTGCTTAATTAACACAAATAAAACTGATGAACCTAATGTTGAGTGTGCTATTGCAAGCTTTCTATTTTATAAGCACCCCTCAGCATTTGTGATTTATTAAATAATTTATTCAGCAATCATTAATTGATACCACATGTTGGTTGAGACTTTGCTAAGTGCTGCAGATACAAAAATGTTGTACGGTATTGCGCTATCAGGAAAACAGATGGCCAAACAAATAATTATAATATTTTATGATGTATATAATAGATATATTGACAAAGTTATTGAAAATTACAAACTAGATTGATTTTGCTGGAACAGAGAGACATATGAATTTGAAGAGACGAAGGAAATGGCAGAATTTAGAAGAATGTAGATTTAATATCATGACTTTTTAAAAGATTTTATTTATTTGAGAGAGAGCATAAGTGGGGAGGAGGGACAGAGAGGGAGGGAGAAGACTCCCCACTGAGCAGGGAGCCAGCCACAGCTCCATTGCAGACCCCAAGATCATGACCTGAGCCAAAGGCAGACTCTTAACCAACTGAGCCACCAGACGCCCCTAACATCTTGATAACTTTACATATAATGGATATGGATTGAAGGAGTGTGAAGTGAGGTCCCTTTATGTTTCATGTCTGTAGTTTGAGTATGGCAGGTTGTTATAGTAGAGCTATCCTGGATTTCAATTATGGTTCTATAATGTAATAAGCAAATGACCTCAGAGAAGAGTTCTGAGTGCTGGCAAGGATAAGAGTTTGGCCACAAGAATGAAATGATACTGCAGTTATATTTGATGATTTCACTGATCTGTAAGGTAGTGTATTTTTGTTTTAGTTTTTTTTTAATAAGTTGCATAGAAAGATATTGAATATTTTTAATCAGGAGTTTTCACTAGTAGCCTCCACATGGACACTGCTCCATGTGACAAAGTTTTCTCTGGCTTTCAATTACATTACATGATAATAACAAATACAGATCAATGGAATTTTGGTTGCATTGAAACTATTTTGGTACTGGAGGTCAGGGCAATATTGATTTGAAAGCAACAATGTGGTAGGATGTCTGTGTTTGGAAGGATATAAAATGATAACTTCCTTGAGGACCTTGGGGAATAGTTGGCAGCTTCCACTTTAGACAGAAAGTGACCATGGAGATAACATCTGTGTATCTAGTATACTTCCTTTTTCACAATTCCAATTTCTACTAAGATAAAATGTCCGCAGTTATGGCAGTTATTAAGGGATAAGATTATTTGTATCATGGAACCAAAGTTTCAGGGGTCCTAGGGAAGGAGATGGCAGGAAAAGCACAAGTGGGGAGTAAAAGTATTGGGAGAATGAGATACTGAGATGGAGTCTAGGAGAGACCATATATGTAGGTGAAGGGGACTCACTACAGGAAATAGACACACATGGCAGGAAGCAGAGATAAGGAGATCTTCTGACTTTGAAGCTGTGAAGTGCCCATCCTATTTCAAGATTTAATATGATAAAGTAAGTGATCCAGAAACACAACCATCCCTCCAAGATAATCATATTTTTTGCCAAAACGTAAAACACAGTAATAATTACCTACGAGATATCTATACCCCAAAATCAAAAGTATAATTGCTTACTTAGGTATACTTTTTCTTAAAATGCAGAAGTTTTAGATGCATATGCACGTATAGTCACATATTTTTATCCTGAATATAAATGATTCTACCACAAAGTCTGCTAGACTTCTGAACCACGAGTATCCACTTTTGTTCTTTGTTTTGTTGTACTTCATTTACCTAGGCACATTCATTTTAGCCTCATGAAAATATAATATCCTCTACTATTGTATTAAAGTATATTCCACTTTTCTATCAAATATATTGGATTAAACTGAGAATTGAATTTAAACTTCCATTCATCTTAATGAGTATGTATATATATGCTGTACTTTCTGTATGAATAATAGCTCTAAAACAATATGGAGTCAGCAGATTTGAGTGGAAAGTGACATTGTCACTTTTTTGGACAGGTCCCTATGGGCACATGCCCAAGCACAAAGTTGCCCTTTGTGATATATTTGTGATGTTTATGCAATATATTCCCACTCGTTCCTTGGATACTAGGATAGTTAATATCTCTTAGCTATGATGACCTCTATCACAAACAGATCCTTGGGAACTCTTTTGTTTTTAAAGGAATAATAACAGTATATTCCAGATACCGAAACAGAATGCCTGACATTCTTACAAATAGAATGACTAGGAAAGATAATATGGTTTGTGTTACTGCTGAACCATTATTTCAAAAGGTAAATGCTGTCTGTCTTAGGCAGCTTGTAGTGCTATAACAAAGTGTTATAGACTGGGCGTTTTAAACAGCAGACATTTATTTCTCATAATGCAGGAGGAGTGCCAGCAGATTTAGTTCTTAGTGAAAGCTTTCTTCTTCAGTCAGCTTCCTTTTTGTACTTTCACATGGTAGTGAGGAAACTGTGTGTCTCTTCCTGTACTTATAAGGTCACTGATCCCATCATAAGAACCCTACCCTCATGACCTCATCTAATCTCACTATTTCCCCAAAGCCCCTCCTCCTAATACCATAGTATTAGCATTTAAGGCTTCAACATTTGAATTTGTGGGTGACACAGACTTTGAGTCCATAACACTGTTCTTACACTGAAGGTACCTATACACATGAATGGCATTATTAAAATTTGGGGACGTAGAGAATCAATTTCAGTCAATTTAGCTAGGAGTCTTATTAGAATTCAGATATGAAATGGCAAATGTTATGCATCTTCCTGCTGAAGAACTGGAGAAACTGATGGAGGAAGAATGATCACAGTTTAGTGTAATTTATGGGATCTATCATATTATATTCATACGTGACATTATAACAAAACCCTACTTCATGAATCCTTATTTAAACACTTCAGTAAATGATTGACTGCTAAATGAAAGCTTGACACAGATATCTATTAAATTTATTAAAGTGTCTTTTGCTGACCCTAAGGGACATTCTGGGGTTCTTAGCTTGAATGTAAAGCACATTCCACTGTTTATTTATATTGCAGGACAACTAATCATTTTAAAAGGAAAAGGGTAGGTTTTATACTGTCAATCTGTATGTGTGTGTAACTGTGTGTTTATATGCATGTGCATGTTGTTTTAGAAAAAACGCTGATATGCCAAAAATTATATAAACCAAAGACATACCAGAAAAAACAGCAGTAGGGCAGCCCCGGGGGCGCAGCGGTTTGGCGCCGCCTTCGGCCCGGGGCGTGATCCTGGAGACCCCGGATCCAGCCCCACGTCGGGCTCCCTGCATGGAGCCTGCTTCTCCCTCTGCCTGTGTCTGCCTCTCTCTCTGTCTCTCCCTCTGTGATGCTCATGAATAAATAAATAAAATCTTTAAAAAAAGAAAGAAAGAAAAAACAGCAGTAAACTGATTTTTTTTATATATTACCAGATGGTGTTTCAAATTACTGAGAATCTACTATCCTTGTTTTCCATATATTTCTTGTAAGTGTGAAGAAGCTATGACTAACTCATAAAATTACTAACAATGCATGTAAACAGTTCATACTAGCAACTTTATTCTCCACCACCATGACAAAACCTTTCCTAATCATTCCAGCCCAGTGACAAAACAAAACACATAGTGAAATTTGTTTGAGTAACAGCATATTGTTAACAATTACAGAAATGTTTCAAAATGCACTAAAATTTTTAAATCATCAAAATCTAATCTTAGGAAGTAGTCCTAATACTACATATCATTCTAAACATACAATTACTCTGTCACCTTATATAGAAGACAATTTCCTGTGAGTTCTCCCATGCAATGAAAATCAATAAATCACATGCTAAAACTCTGAGAAATGTGCTGCCTCTGGAAGGAGTATTAATGTGGGGATTTAACTTGTGTTTTAAAGAATACTTTATTTTAGTGATCAGAGTAATTATTTTTACAAGATGACATGAATAAGATAGGAACAGATACCAAAGTTGCTATGTATGAGTTTAGGAAAGATAAATATTTTGTCAAAATGTATGTTTGAGGGACGCCTGGGTGGCTCAGCAGTTGGGCACCTGCCTTCAGCTCAGGTCATGATCCTGGGATCTGGGATTGAGTCCCACTTCGGACTCCCTGTGAGGGGCCTGCTTCTCCCTCTGCCTATGTCTCTGCCCACTCTCTCTCTCTGCCTCACTCTCTCTCAGTCTGTGTCACTCATGAATAAACAAATAAAATCTTTAAAGAAAAGATTCTTAAAAAAATCTACGTTTGAAGTGATATAGAATTTTTATATAAAAATTGAAATATCTATAGCAAATTTATTTTTTATATGAAACATCTGTCAGCAGTTTATATACTGAATTTCCAATTATTAAATAAAAAAATGTCGGACAATGGGCTACATATTTTAATAATGAACTGTTGTGCTATTCCTTTCAAAGAGTACAAAAGGAAAAGTTTGTTTTTATTTAAAACCCATATTACAGAAAAGAAAAAGTGATTATTCAGGAGCATTTGAAAATTTGGTGGTGAGGGAGGGCTCCAGAGCATTGTTTATATGTTGCATGTATAGGCTATCACACAATCTGGGGGAGTCATATTCTTGGATTCTTATTGTATTTATTTGTATGTTTGCTTCCTAGGATCTGGGCTGTCACTTTATTTTTTTCTTTTATCTCTTCACTTCTCTTTTTTTCTTGTTGCTTTTGAAATACAAGTTGAATTTGATATTTTTTTCTACTTAAGAATTTTTTATTATTTTTCTGGCTCCACTAAAATATAAATACACTCATACCATCAAAATGTTGAACTAGATAATATTCAAGATCCTATTAATACTTGAAAAGTGTTTCTTTTCTACTATATATGCTGGCTTAAATTATACCACCTTATATTTATTTAACTAAATTCATTATTACAAGGGGTAAAATGCATAAAACTGGGAATGCCTTATTTTTTTTTAAATTTTTTGTTTAAGATTTTATTTATCCATTCATGAGAGACACACACACAGAGAGAGAGAGAGAGAGAGGCAGAAACACAGGCAGAGGGAGAAGCAGGCTCCATGCAGGGAGCCTGACGTGGGACTCGATCCTGGGTCTTTAGGATCAGCCCTGGGCTGAAGGCAGCACTAAACCGCTGAGCCACCCGGGCTGCCCGGAATGCCTTATTTTAATCCCAGAATTAACTTTATCAATAGCAAAAGAAGAAAGAAAAGAAAGAAAGAAAAAGGAAGAAAGAAAGAAAGAAAGAAAGAAAAAAGAAAGAAAAGAAAGAAAGAAAGAAAGAAAGAAAGAAAGAAAGAAAGAAAGAAAGAAAGAAAGAAGAGAAAGAAACATCAATATAGCTCTCTTTTTTCTCCATTTAGTTATATGGGATTAATTTATTTTTATATTTTTTTGAGAAAAAGGCGATAGTATTATCTTGTCTCAGGTTTTGATAAAGGAGGAGTGTCATTCATTGTCATTTAGAGCATTTTCCTTTTGTTCTGAATATAATTAGTGAAATTTGTATCTGGCTATCTGTGTGTGCTATGGCAAACTGAAACAACTTAGAGATGTGTATCTTTATTCAGACATGAAAAATACAGTAGTAGGAGGATGAAAACTAAGATTCTGATTTGGTAAATTTAATCTCTAAATAGCTGTGGGTTATGCTAATATATTGTAACTGTTTATGGTGTCAGTTACTAGGCTAATAATTTATTTTCTCCCACATTTTTCCATGTAAAACAACTTTAGCCCTCATTACTATGATTCTAAAATATTAACTCTGGAGTTAAATATCCTATATATGGTTCAAATGTTATCAAACATATTTGTAAGGCATATCATAATCTATGCCCATGGGGATATAATCAATTAAATGATGTCTATTCAGAGTAGATGTACTCTTTATTTAAGTCAGTGTTTTATTGAATATTTTTTACTCCACTTAACACTGGTAGCTAGATGATTTTTCACTAGTTAGTGCTGAATTTTTCTATTAAAAATATTTCAGCTCATTAAAATGTGGATCCCTGTATATCTAACTTTGGCACTACGTTCTTCAGAAAGAAATATTCAGAGAAAACAAGTTTGTCTGCTGAGCAAACAGTGAAGCCAGAGAAAGGATTGCACAGGGAATTAGATTAGCCACGCTGGTAAAGGCATAGCTGAAGCCCCATTAGGGCTGGCCGAGACAGCATTTGTGTTTGGAGGAGCTGAGCAAATCACATTAATTAATGTTCACAACTTTCTTTGGTGAAAGAGCCTGGTGTCAGAGAGAAGACAGGCATTTTCTTTTTATCTTTACATTATGCATGCCCACCCAGGTCCTTTGGCCATTGGAAAGAAAGTAAAAAGAACTGAAGCAAAAAGAATTGCTCTTTTAGTCTCAAAGCAAAAAAGAAATGTTTACTCATTTAGGCCATTCCTTTCATTAGAGTGTTGATTTTAAACTACAATGTATATGTCTGTATATGTGTTTGTATATGTCTGTATGCATTTTCCCTCTAGTAAATTCAATCAGGAAGAATTATCAAAGGGGTACAATAGCTTTATCTTGTACATCCAGATGTTTCTATACTACTTTCTCTTTAATTTTTGGTAACGTGGTCTCTGCGCTAGTTTGCAGCCTTGTGTGGATGCAGAAATAAAAATGGATATGCTATAAAGAACATAGGGTATGAATTGGATAGTAAAGTTATATATGAAGCAAAATTACATGTTATGAAAATAAAATAATACGGCATTTCAAAGCTTTTTCATCAAAATGAGTGTTACTACTTTTAAAGTCTCCACCTTGCAAGTAATTTTGATTTAGTTATTGCTATTCACATGCTTTCTAAAGGCAATATTTCATAACATTGATAATCTACATTTAAAGGAGAGAGAATTCAGGGAAGGGAATGTTAGTAAGGATGTTAGCCCCATGTGTTAACAACTGCATTATTCTGGTGAGGAATCAAAACAAACTGATCTTCAACTTCGCAGAGATAGAATTTAGAATGCTTCAAAAAGAATACCCCAAAATAATTTCATTTAAGTGGATTGACTCATGTAAATAATTTTGTCTGAGACTAATATATAAATAGAAATCATACTACATTATTCCTGTGTAGTTACCCAAAGACCCAAATACTGGCTGTCTAAAATGTTCCCTTCGTAGTCAGTACTTGAAAAAACCAAATGAGCAATTAGAAAATATTTGGGGTGAAAGGAGGAAAAAAGAAATTATCTGAAAGGATAATACATTGAGGTTGGTTGAGGTGTGAAAGGATAAATCCATTACTGTCTCACAGCCAATGCTTTCTAGTACTCAGAATATGTATATCCTCCAGATCCATCAGCACTCCTGGAAAATGCTGGCAATGCTTGACACACTCTCAACCTTTATATCAAATTCAGTAAGCAGCATGAAGATAGATCATTTTTCTTTGGTTAGCACATACTTTCCTCAGGTGAGTGCAATAAAATTAATTAAGTTCACTTTCTTGCTTATAAATAGATTCTAAAACTAACATTGACACTGACATTAGACTTTACATTGGCTAGAACTCCTCTATGTTCCCAAACATTCAAACAGCACATTTATGTGAAAGATCTTGGGTTATTCTTCTAGACAATAGAGAATAGCCATGAAAAATGACTTTAACTACTTCCATGCTGAAAATTCTTAAGGGTGTCTTAGTGTGGAAAGCATGTACGCAGTACTTTCAAAAAAAAAATTGTTGTGTCAATCAAAACAGTCTCTGTGGAAGTAGAGACCAAAATTGTGTGTAAAACAAACTTAAGAAAAAAAAACACTTTTATTCAGAAAGAAATTCTACCAGTTAGTAAATGCCAATCATAGGAAGATCTAAAAACAAAAATAATCTTCAAGTTGCTATGCTTGACATTTTCATCCTAACTATGGATAGTAAGATTCTCAGATAGACCAGAAAGTAAAGGAGTTCCAGTTCAAAAATTGACCAGAATGGCAGCCTAGGGAGCATTTCAAGTTTGCTTTCAATTTGGTTTACATGAACCAAACAAGAAGCAGTGCAAAGATGAATGATATAGGAGTAAATGAACACAGCTTTTCCATGCCTTCTTAGTTCCTTACAGAAAGGCAACTAAAATTTGGTAATCAATATAGCCCTTAAAAAGAGGCCTGATTTTGATACTATTAGAAAAGAAGAGGAGCTATATCCATACTTAGTATACCTATACTTACTTTGCCAGACACTTACTTATTCATTATACTTTTTCCTGAGTCAATACTACCTATAAACCACCTTTATTTATATACAAATACATCCATTTGCCTTACATGTCCCTAATAAGTTTTTTTCTATCCTATAAAAATTGTGATTTTCTTCTGTTAAATTAGATTTAAGTGAAAATATATATTACATAATTTTTTGTGTAACAAAAAAAAAACATTGTCCACATTAAGACAAGCTTATGCTTTAAAATTAGTCACTTTACTATTAGAAATTATAGCTATGCACTGCGGCCATTTTGACTAAACTTTTCAGAGGTTACTAATTATTTTCGTTTACAACTTCTGAGGTAATATTTTTATTTCAACTATTGCATGAATTTATCAAGTCTATGAATCTTTAAAATTTCTATGGGCAGAGTATATATCATTATCAACTAACATGACAGTATGGAGGTGTTGTTCACATTACTAACAACATAAACAGAAAGGGAGAATGGAACAATTTTTTTATTCTATTTTTTATGATGACGTTAAGATATAAAAACTGGCAGCAAATATGTCTAAGGAAATTTTGAAATGTAGCAAAAGTTAGAGCAAATTATAATCATGACAAATTTTAGTTTTATTTTAGATTCACCCTGCTTAAAAGTCTCAGTGGACATACAGAAAATCTTATTGCTGGTGTATTCCTTTTCCCTAATTTAGAACTCCATACATTTTCTAATGCCACCTACTGTTAATCCACCTTTATACATGAAAGTACTTCCTTTTTTTTTTTTAAGATTTTATTTATTTACTCAGGAGAGAGAGAGAGAGAGAGAGAGAGGCAGAGCACAGGCAGAGGAAGAAGCAGGCTCACTGCAGGGAGCCCGATGTAGGATTCAATCCTAGGACCCCGAGATCGGACCCTGAGCTGATGCTCAACCACTGAGCCACCCAGACGCCCCATGAAAGTATTTTCTTTAATATGACTACTTTACCTTAAGTTTCAGTGCAGAAGGATTCTTGTTAAAGTCATTCTTGGGGTGGGTTTGGAGATCAGAATAAGCTAAGTGCCCCATTTCTGCATGAACTGTTAACTTTTTTTTTTCAGCTAAATATGCATATATATTTGTTCCTTCCACTCCCAAATCAAGCCTGACTGATTAACCAAACTTGGAATATTTATATTTTGATATCACACTCAACTTCTATTGTTATCATTAGCTGGATAATAATTTTGTTTTCTTAATACTGATATAATTTTAATTTCTCAACTGAAATGAGGAAATAAAAATAAATTATTGTGAAAAATAAAAGGATAAAATATTAATGTAAACATTTAAAATTATTTTTGCATGGGGCACCTGGGTCACTCATTTGGCTAAGCAGCAGACTCTTGATTTTACTCAGGTCATGATCTCAGGGGCCTGAGATTGAACTCTGGGTCGGGCTTTGCACTGGTGTTGAGCCTGCTTAAGATTCTCTCTCCCTCTCCCTCTGCCCCTTGCGATCCCCATTAATGCTCTCTCTCTCTCTCTCTCTCTCTCTAAATAAAAACTAAATAAAATAAAATTACAATAAAAGACTATACTTTCAGGGATCATTTCTATAGTTTTGTTAAAATAACAATAAAATACATTTAAAAAATCAGTCAAATGGGCTTCCTTTACTCATGACAAAGGCTAAATGCATATTTCTTACCCATTATAGCTATAGTCAGTTAAACTTTATTTTCAGAAATATATATACTATAGCATCACATTTCTTTCTTTATATATTACTCATTTTCATATTATGAAAAACAAAAGTGCTTAAGGTCTATCAAATCCTTTGAGTTAGGGAAGTCCAGAGTGGGTCTTTTCCTTAGTTGAAAATTAACATGCTTTTTCATATTTTATTCTTCCATGTTAATCCCAATAAAACTCGAAGTGCATCTCATCCTCACATACATTTCCTTTCTCTGAAAAGAAAGTGAATAATGATTAAGTAATGCAAGAGGTAGCCAAATTGGGGAGAAGCTATTGCATCCAATTTTCTTATTAAGTATTTCCAAAAGAAAATTCTACAAGTGGTAAATATTGAATACTATGCATTGAGATTAGTGGGTTTCTAAGTAAATGTAAGGATGTATTTACTGCTTCAAGCAGAGAGTAATTTTATTATGATGATTCTCAGAATGACTAAGAGAATTGTCAGTAAAGCAGTCTGTATCAACTAAATAATTAGCTCTGTTATATTTCAACTTGAAGGTTAAATACAACAAGAAAAATCCAGGAAATATATTTTAATATATATATATATGCACATAAAATATAAATATAAAAGACTGAGTATGTGCTAATAACAGCCAGCCAAATAAAAAATATTTCGGAGTATTGCTACTACTATATAATAGTCTTAATTATTTAGATACTAGTTTGTAAAGCCAGGGAAACAACAAGAAAAGCTAGTGACAAGTATTAAATAGATCTATTAAATTTACAAGTGCATCAGTGGAACATGATTGCAAGTAATTTTTGCTGCCAAGCAGCATGGCACAAAGCACAGGAGTCTACAACTTGGCAAAAATAAAGGTGAGATGAATTTATGGATCATATGGAAAATATATTCCAAATCAATGGTTTCTTAAGTTATTCTCAAAAATGGCTTAAATACTGATAAGAAAATAAAAGAATTTTCTGGAGTGCTTTTTATGTCAGGATTTTTGCTACAGCATAATATATATTGTATTGTTTAATACAAAGACTATTGTTTGCTAATGTATTGAAATGCAATATTGAGAAATTTTTGTAAGTATCTCTTTATTAAGAGGTTAAAACTTACTGGATAACAAAAATTCACTTGTTATTTTAAGTTCACAAGCTACTGTACTATTGAGCTAATTGAATACAATGAATACAAAGCAGTCAAACATAGTGATATTGATTAGCTTCATGTAATTCATATGCTAGGGGTAGAAGCCTAGATTTTCAGGCACTACACATACACAGAGCCCCACTATTTCGGCCTTAATATGACTAAAGCTATTTGAGAATTTAAAAAATACCAGGCTCTTAACTGACAACAATATAAAATGACAGGAGTAATTTCAAATAGCTCCAAAGCAAATTAACCAGAATATTTATTAATAGCATCATCTTTGTTAATAAGGAGCAAGGCATTAATAAATAGTGGGCAAACAAAATAGACTTCAGAGTTCCGATCAGCTATACAAATGGATGAAAGTCATATAAAATTATGAAAGGTTAGAGTTAACATTGTTTTAAAAGCTTAAGTATATTAGTCAGTAAGGGACTGGGAAATTCACAGAGCATCTTCTCTTGGCTCTCAGGATCATTCTTTGAGGGGGGATTATGCATGTACAATAAGCTGATTATCACTGTAATTACTAAGAGCTATTATCTAGTGTGTAGTAGGCCAAGTTATTGCCTCATATGTTACTATCTTTGTTGGAAAAAGCCATTTCACAACGATGTCTTGTTTTATTTGTTTGTATTGTTTGTATGTGTGTGTATGTGATTTGCCTTTTTAAAACATTTTTATAGTAGCAAAATATATGTAACAAAATGTACCTTTTAACCATATTTAAGTGTATACAGATTAGTGGTATTAGGTACATTCCTGTTGTTGTGTAACCATCAACACCATCCATTTTCAATACTCTTTTTATCTTACAAAACTGAAACTCTTTTAAATAACAACTCCTCATTCCCTCCTTTGCCCAGCATCTCATAATTAGGATTCCTCTATGTGATTTTGACTACTCTAAATACATAAATAAAATCACATACTATTTTATCTTAAAAAAAAAAAGATTTTATTTATCAGAGAGAGAAAGAGAGGAGAAACAGAGGGAGAGGAAGAGGGATGAGCAGACTCAGCCCACTACAGGGCTTGATCTCAAAACCCTGAGATCGTGACCTGAGCTGAAACCAAGAGTCAGGACACTTAACCAACTGAGCCAGCCAGGCACCCTAGTATTTGTCTTTTTGTGAACAGCTCATTTTACTTAACATAATGTCTTCAAAGTTCATCCATGTAGTAGCATATACCAGAATGTACTATCTTTTTAAGGCTGAATAATATTCGATTTTATGCATCTAGCACATTTTGCTTATCCATTCAACCATTCATGAACACTTGGGTTGCTTCCATGTTTTAGATATTGTGAATAATACTACTATAAACATGTGTGTACAAATCCTCTTTGAGACCCTGCTTTCAATTCTTGGAGGGGGTGTATATCCAAATATGAAATTGCTGGGTCACATGGTAATTCTATTTTTATTTATTTTATTTTATTTTTATGTTTTGAGGAACCAAATACTCTTTTCTTTTTTAGTTTTTAAGATTTTACTTATTTATTCATGAGAGACACAGAGAGAGAGAAGCAGAGACACAGGCAGAGGGAGAAGCAGGCTCCCTGCAGGGAGCCTGATGTGGGACTCAATCCCAGGACCTTGGGATCACACCCTGAGAAGGCAGACACTCAACCACTGAGCCACCTAGGCATCCCACACATATTGCTTTCTATAGAGGCCCTCCACATTTTATAATATCATCTACACTACATGAGCGTTCCAACTTCTCTACATACTTACCTATAGCTGTTACTTTCTCTCTTTTTTTTTTAATAGTAGTCATCCTAATGTGTGAGAGGTGGTATTTCATTTTAGTTAAAATTTGCATTTGCCTAACAATTATTGATGTTGAACATTTTTTTATGTGACTATTGGCCATATGTGTATTATCTTCAGTAATCAAATTATCAAGTCCTTTGTCCATATTTTAATTGGGTGAATTGTTTTTCTGTTGTTGAGTTTGAGGAGTCATTGATGTATTCTAGATATTAATCTCTTATCAGATGTATGATTTGCAAATATTTTTCCCATTCATTGGGTTACTTTTTTACTTTGTGTTTACTTTCTGTTTTTTTTAATACACAACATTTAAAATTTTTCATAGTCTATTTTGTCTATTTTTTTTCTCATTGCCTGTGCTTTTGGTTATAGTCAAGAAATCATTTCCAAGTCCAATGTTGTGAAGGTTTTGCCCTATGTTTTCTTCTAAAAGTTTTATAATTTTAGGTCTTACATGTAGCTCTTTGATCCTTTTTGAGTTAATTTTTATATGGTATAAGATAAGAGTCCAACTTCATTCTTAGTTTTCCCAGCATCATTTGTTGAAAAGTCTGTTGTTTTTCCATTGAATAGTTTTGGCCCTTGTGTCAGAAATCATCTACCATTTAAGCAAATGTTTATTTCTGGGTTCTCTATTCTGTTCCATTGGTCTATATGCCTGTCCATTTAGCAGTGCCACACTATTTTACCTTAGATTTATAGTAGGCTTTGAAACCAGGAAGTATGACTCATTCAACTTTGTTCTTCTTTTTAAATTATTGGTTTTGTTATTTGGGGTATCTTGCAACTCCTTCTGAATTTTAGGATGGATTGTTCTATTTCTGCAAAAAATTTTGTTGGAACTTTGATAGGAACTGCATTGATTCTGTAGATTGCTTTCAGTATTGTTAACATCTTAACAATGTTAAGTCTTTCAATCCATGAACATGGGACATGTTTCCTTTTAATTATATCTTCTTCAATTTCTTTTAGCAATGCTTTTCAGTTTTCATTATACAAGTACTTCACCTATTTGATTAAGTGAATTCTTAAGAATTTATTTATTTTTGATGCTATTTTAAGTGGAATGATTTTCTTAATTTCCTTTTCAAAGTGTTCATTATTTATGGAAACATCTGATTTTTGTGTGACTTTGTATACTGCTAACTTTACATAATCTGTTTATTCTAAAACATTTTTGTTAAATCTTAGAGTTTTCTACATATAAAATCATATCATCTGTGAAATATAAAATTTCTTTCTTTATTTACAGTATGGATACTTTTTATTCATTTTTATTACCCAATTGCACTGGCTAGAACTTCCAGTACTATATTGAGTACAGATGGTGAAAATTAACATCCTTGCCATGTTCAACATTTTGGAAGAAATATTTTCAGTCTTTCAACCACATTGAATATGCTTGCAGTGTGTTATTAGTATGTGGGTTTTATTATGTTGAGGTAGTTTCCTTCTAGCCCTAATTTGCTGAGTGTCTTTATCATTAAAGGATGTTGAATATTGTCGATATTTTTTCTATTATAATTGAGATGGCCACATTTTTCCCCTTCATTCTGTTAATATAATGTATTACATTGATCGATTTTCATATGTTGAAAGAAACATATCCTCTTATATCACAGTGTATAATCCTTACTTTATGCTGCTGAATATGGTTTTTTGTATTTTTGAAGATTTTTGCATCAATGTTCATGGGAATATTGGTCTGTAAATTTATTTTCTTGTAGTGTTTTTGTCTAGTCCTGGTATCAGGGTAATGCTGACCTCAGAGAATGATTTAGAAAGTGATGCCTCTTCAATTTTTTTTGGAAATGTTTGAGAAGGCTTATATTTGTTCTTTAAATATCTGGTAGAATTCAGCAGTGAAGCCATCAGGTCCAGGGCTTTTCTTTGTCACAACATTTTTGGTTACTGATTCAATCTCCGTATTAGTTATAGTTCTATTAAGATTTTCTTTTAAGTCTTCATTCATTTTATGTGTCTAGGAATTTGTATATTTCATCTAGGCTATCCAATCAGTTGACATAAAATTTTTCAAATACTTTCTTATGATCATTTTTTTATTTTTGTAGTAGTAATGTCTGCATTTATTTTTGCATTTTCATTTTTGATTTTAGTAACGAATCTTTTCTCTTTATTTTCTTAGTCAATCTGACTAAAGTTTTGTCAAATTTGTTGATCGTTTTGTACAAAATTGGTTTCATTGATTTTCTCTATTGTTTTATATTTTTTATTTGGTTAATCTGCTCTAATATTCCTTATTTCTGTCTTCTTCTATTTTTGGGATTAGTTTGTTCTTCTTTTTTCTAGTTTCTTAAATTGTAAATGGAAGTACTTGAGATCTTTCTTCTTTTTAATGTAAGCATTTATAGCTCTAAATTTCCTCATAAGCGTTACTTTCACTATCCCATAAGTTGATATATTGTGTTTTAATTTGTCTCTAAGTGTTTTCTACATTACCTTGTGATTTTTTCTTTTACCTGATTTTTTAGTAAGTGTGGTTTAATCGCCACACACTTCTGAATTTTCCAGTTTTTAACTTCATCCTGCTATGGTTGGAGAAGATACTTTTATTTCTATCTTTTAAAATCTGTTGACGGGCAGCCCCCGTGGCACAGCAGTTTAGTACCGCCTGCAGCCTGGGGTGTGATCCTGGAGACCTGGGATAGAGTCCCACGACGGGCTCCCTGCATGGAGTCTGCTTCTCCCTCTGCCTGTGTCTCTGCCTCTCTCTCTCTCTCTGTGTCTCTATGAATAAATAAATAAAATATTTAGAAATAAAATAAAATCTGTTGACACTTAATTTGTCGTAACATATGGTTTATCCTGAAAAAATTTCCAATGTGCCCTTAAGAAGAATGTACATCCTATTCTTGTAGTGTAGAGTGTTCTCTATTTGTCTGTTACATCTAAATGCTTTGTCTTGTTCAAGTCCACTATACTTACTTATCTTTTGTTTAGCCATTTTACTAATTACTGAGAGTCAAGAATAGTCATCTCCAACTATACTTATAGAATTCTGTTTTAATTCTGTCATCTTTTGCTTAATATAGTTTGATGGCCTATTAATAGGTGCGTAAATGTTTATATTTGTTGTACCTTCTTACTGTATTGGACCATTCATATATTGTCCTTCTATGTATTTTGAAACCTTTTTTTGACCTAGTCTATTTTGTCTGATATCAGTATACCCACCCTTGCTCTTTTGGTTACTATTTCAATGGAATATTTTTTCTATCCTTTCCTTTCTTTTTCTTTTTTTTTATTTATTTTTTTATTTGACAGACAGAGAGCACAAGCAGGGGGAACTTCAGGCAGAGGGAGAGGGAGAAGCAGACTCCTCACTAAGTAGGAGCCAAGGGGCTCAATACTGGGACCCTGTGATCATGACCTGAGCCAAAGGCAGGAACTTAACTGACTGTGCCACGCAGGCACCCCTATCCTTTCCTTTTCAACCTATCTGTGTCTGTGATCTAAAGTGAGTTTCTGATTGACAGCACATAGTTAGATCATGTTTTCTCCATTCTTTCAATGTCTGTCTTTTGATTGGGTAATTTAATCCATTAATATTTAAAGTAGTTATTAAAAAGGAGGAACTTTTGGAATTGTCTATTTATTTACTATATGTAATATAATTTATTCTTGTCCTTCATTTTCTGCATTTTGTCTTCTTTTGTGATTAGATTTTTTTGTAGTGAAATGTCTTAATTCCTTTCTCATCTCCTTGTTTGTGTGTGCAATATTTTCTTTGTGATTATCACGGGGATTACATTTGACAATCCAAAGTTATAACATTCTAATTTGACTTTGTACCTTCTTCACTTCAGTAACATACAAAAACACTTCTTTACAGTTCCATCTCCATCCTTTTTGGTTGTTGATGTCATAAAATTATATCTTTATACGTTGTATATCAAAAAACATTAATATTTTTATTAATGCATTAGTTTCTTAAATTATGTGGAGAACAAAATTTGGAGTTACAAACTGAAGTTACAATAATACTAGCTTTTATAATTTTTCATGTATTTACCTTTACTGTGAACTTCTTTCCATCATACAATTTTGAGTTACTGTCTAATGTCCTTTCACTCCAATGTATAGGACTCCCTTTAGCATTTTTCATCTATCAGGTCTAGTGGTAACAAACTCCCTCAGCTTTTGTTGATCTGTGAGTGTCTTAATATTTCCCTCGCTTTTGCTATGTCAACTTACTGCCTTTGGTCCTTCAAAGTTTCTTTTTTTTTTTTTAAGATTTTATTTATTTATTCATGAGAGACACACAGAGAAAGAGAGAGGCAGAGACACAGGCAGAGGGAGAAGCAGGCTCCATGCAAGGAGCCTGACATGGGACTTGAACCCAGGTCTCCAGGATCATGCCCTGGGCTGAAGGGGGTGCTAAACCACTGGGCCACCGGGGCTGCCCATCCTTCAAAGTTTCTTTTTTTTTTTTTAATTTATTTTTTATTGGTGTTCAATTTACTAACATACAGAATAACCCCCAGTGCCCGTCACCCATTCACTCCCACCCCCCGCCCTCCTCCCCTTCAAAGTTTCTAATGAGAAATTCATTTATAACCTTGTTGAAGATTCCTAGTATGTAACAAGTTGCTACTCTTGCTTTCAAGATTCTTTGTCTTGGGCTTTAGACAGTTTGATTATAATGTACCCCAGTGTGTGCTTCTGTGAGTTCATCTTAATTGGATGTTCATATTCATGTCTTTCATCAAATTTGGGGAATGTACTGCCATTTTTCCTTCAACATTCTTTTTTGCTCCTTTTTCTTTTTTCCACCTCCTGAAAAGCCCACAGTGTGTTTGTTGGTCTTCTTTATGGTGTCCTACAAATACTTTTGACTCTCTGTTCATTTTTCTTCCTTTTTTTTTTCATCTGTTATTCAGACTTAGTAATTTCCATTGTCTTTCCAAGTTTGTTTATTCTTTTTTATGTCTGCCTAAAGCTGCCTCTGAATCTCTTTGTGAAGTTTTCATTTTAGTTACCTCCAGACTTTCTTTTTTAAAATTTTTCTATCACTTAATTGATATATACATTTTGTAAGTCTTTTTCTTAACTTTCACCATATCTTACTTTATTTCTTTGAGCATTATAAGACTTGTTCTAAAGTCTTTGTTTTGTAGATCTGCCATCACATTTTGCTTAGGAACACTATCTGTTTATTTACTTATATTTTCCTTTGAATGGGACATACTTTACTGTTTCTTTGCCCTGTGGTTGTTTTGAAAACTGGGTATTTGAATCTAGTAATATGGTAACTCGGGAAACCAGATTCTCTCCCTCCCTAGGGTTTGCTATTTGTATTGTTATGTTTTGATTACTGCAGGCTGTCACTGTGCTGAGGATCAGCCTGAGGTATAAACTTAGGTCTTTTCACATTTTTTTTCTAGGCCTGTACCTTCCTGTTTTTGCATTCTCAATGACTTTCTAACTTTTGCCATTTATGGTTTTCAGTGTGTTTAATGTCTAGCTTTCAGGGGCAGAAAAAGGGGAAAAGGAAGTGGGGGAAAACAGTGCTGGATGTTTAAATACCTTGGAATCTACTTTAGCCGGAGGAAGAATGGCTTAAACAATGAGAGGGACTACAAAAACAGTGTCTGTCATGATCTTTGTCTGCACCTCTGTGATCAGAAGCAGCAGCAATCAGCAAACATATTGCCAGCAGATGGGTCTTTATTGTCCATCTTGGATCCTCCCAGCTGCATGCAAATTCTTCTAGGAATACATACATAACTGCCTGCCATGGGGCTGGCTGCTGGGTAGCCATTCTTGATTAAAGAGCTGAAATTCACCGAAATTCACCTTTCCTGAGAAGTCAACAAGCCTTCCATATACCCCAGAGCTCTAAAACAGAAACCTCAGATGGATCCTGCAAGTGTAATTTTCATCTGGGTGGAAGACGGAATCCTAGTGATTTTTACTCCACCATTTTCCCAGAATCCTCTCTTGGCATAGGTTTTTTAATTTATTGGGTTTTCAAAAAAAAGTATTTTTGGGGATCCCTGGGTGACCCAGCGGTTTAGCGCCTGCCTTTGACCCAGGGCGCGATCCTGGAGACCCGGGATCGAGTCCCACATCGGGCTCCCTGCATGGAGCCTGCTTCTCCCTCTGCCTGTGTCTCTGCCTCTCTCTCTCTCTCTGTGACTATCATAAATAAATAAAAAAAAAATTAAAAAAAAAAGTATTTTTAATCATTAAGAAGAATGAATGCATTATTGGGTAAGATTGGAGATAGAACAAATTATTTGTTTTTTATTATAAATCCGTGATCCCTGTGATATTAAAATTAATATACAAGTATCATACATATATATGCTGCAAATCTATATTTTTAAAACCTGTATATTCTTTTTTGGGGTATGTGGTCCATTAAAACAGCATAAATTCAGCCTGGCTCAATGTTTCTCCAAAATCTTTCTTTCACTTATGTTTAGAAGATATACACTATTTAAATTAAAAGATACTGACTATATTTACTCTTATCTGTTCACATATGATACAAGAATGAATAAATGGCCATAGCCATCATCCTCTCTAAAAAGAGACTCCATAAATGCTCTTTCAATGCATATCCTTTTTATCTACAATATATGTACAAATAAACTTATAAACCTTGTTTTACGTAGACAGACACCCCAATGTATGAGAATTTATTGAAAAAAAAATCCAGAAAAGCATCTAGTTGAAATGGAAAAATTACAAGGAAAGATTAGAATGAATTTTAAAATTCCGTATTAAAATGAACCCATCTTTCATGTTTGAAATGACATTTGACCAATTGATGGTCAATTTAGAAAAGTAATTACTGGGACGCCTGGGTGGCTCAGCAGTTGAGTGTCTGCCTTTGGCCCAGGGCATGATCCCGGGATTTGGGATGGAGTTCCATATCAGGCTCCTTGTGGGGAGCCTGCTTCTGCCTTGGCTTGTGTTTCTGCCTCTCTCTCTCTCTCTCTCTGTCTCTCTCTCACTGTGTCTCTTGTGAATAAATAACTAAAAATCTTTAAAAAAAGAAAACAAAAGTAATTACTTTTCAAAAACAGACAATGCAAATAGTTAAAATGTATTTAGTCTCACTTCCTAAAGTTTAAGAATTCTATAGTTTTCTTCAATAATTATGGCTTTTTCTGAATGTACTCCCCATGCCACCAGAAATAGGGGAACTTTTAGCATATTGTACTGCATGTATCATCAAACTAAAAAAAGCAGAAATGCTCTCTTTATCCTTTCCAGGTCATTAAATGTGATCAGTAATAAAACTTAAGTGAAACAGTTTGTTATGGTAGAAGCTCCTAGTACTTCTCTATAGAATTCATGGGTCAGAGTCCACAGTGTCAAGGAAAATCAACCTAATGAAGCAATTTAATTAAAATTAATTGAGTATAATTCTGTCTCTTAACTATGAGATTGATGTAGGGTTGTTTTCAACATTTTCTTTGCTTAAGGTGAAACTACACATTCATACTTTCCCTTTTCATCTAATTCTGAACGGATAGTTTTAATAATAATGATTTGTAGAATTTAGAGATGTAAAAGAATTTGAGATCATTTAATGTACTCCATGTTGATATAGGATTTTTTACTTTCTTTACCTGTCTCTCATATCATTCCTAAATGTGGTTTTTAATAAGGATTCCACCTAAGCTGAAAAAAATCACAGAATGAAACCCGTATGACTGTTTTATATGATTAAAAACATAGTGTAATCCTATTGACAAACTTGTGTGAGTCAAATAGACTTTAGTTCAGAAATTTGGGTTCATGTTCATGTTACAATATAATGTATTAGACAAGTCAACATGATTTGCCTGTATCTGATTAAATGGGGGACATACATAGGATACCTTTAGAATAACTGACTCTTCCATCAGTTGGAAGTATTGTTCCCCTTATAATATCAGCATTATTATTCCAGTAATTTAAATAGCTTCCATTTTGGCTCCCTCTACTGTGCTTGCTTACACATAAATATGATAGTCTTCCTGCCAGGTAGTCAGTATTTGTAATTAAAATATTCACTAAGTTTGGCAACGTTGAGTATAAGGAAATAGACATGGTAGTGAACAAATATGAATATATTGGGCCTCTGACTAGAAGCATATTTTAGCTTGATAGTGTAGTGTAATAGTTTTTAGGCATATCTAAAAATAATAAAATTTCTTTTCTTGTGCATGCCTCTTCACTTCTCTGATGTCATTTATTGCATATATTGATATAGTCCTTCTAGAGATTAAAATGTACGTCTCTTAAACATTTTCTATTTCTCGAAACTGTCATTGAAAAAAAATTCCTATATATACAAGAATGCTGTTAATTCTTTTTGCTATGTCCTTTATAGTTTTACTCATTTTTAATATGATAAACCTAAAAGAATGGAAAATTTAATTGATCAAGAAAACTTAAATATATTGAATATGATTTTTTAGTGTTATTCTATGCATTATATTAACCAATGCCAGATGGAGTACTAATATAAATTACCAAAGACTTTAGAATAGAACCAGTATATCTACTAGAAAGCTTTGTATATTTTAAAACTCTGTCAATCTAGACACTATATCAGCATGCCAGGGTACCTGAGCAAGAATCATATGGAGACCTGAAGCAGGGTAACTGCAGGCAGAAGATATCTTTTTAAACTAACTCACTGATAAAAAGCTTCAACAGCATGACATATCTCTAACATGCTGGGAAGCAGCAGATGACAGAGCAAACCAACATGTAACAATTGGTTTCAGGGGTGAAGATATAGGACCATAAAGCAAATGAGGCTTGTGAAGAGCCACCAGGGTTGCAAATCAAAGCCATTATGCACCTATTCCATGTGGGGCCAACTGTTGAAATTTATAGTGCCCTTTCCTTTGGACTTTCATGAATGAAAGCAAGCATCAACGGGTGACCAGACAATAGGTAATATCATTTTATTTCTGAAGGAGAAGTTATACATCATTTGGAAAACTTTTGACTTCATCCATTGTCTACTTTAATTTTGTGTCTAAAATCTTGTACCGAGCCATCTTCCACTATCTATTGTTAAATAGATAGCTTCAGTTAAGTATCATTTATTGTGCTTTAATCAACTAGAGAGAACTTCCAAATGTTTTCTGTTCTGTAAGTAACTGAGCTATTCCTTGTTATGCCTGTCTTGATTGGCAAAAGTGAGGAAACAAATCCACAGGTGATGAGGGGACTAGTTGTACCAAAACTTGTGTAAGTGTTTCCTTTATTTTGGCTGTTGTAAAACAAAGCAAATAGCATAAAAGACTTCACAAGGCTGTATACTGAAAGAACAATAAATCATTAGCACCACAGGAGAGAGTTTTAATAGCCTTTGATTAATCTATAATCTACACTGTTGCAATATTCTTTGTTAATGGAATTTTCAATTAGATTTTTATTTGAAACACAATTCATTTTACATTTATTAAATGTTCTGCATACTGTTATGTTGTCATTAGGTAGCGTTTAGCAAACTGATCATTAAAGCAACAAATGAGGGTCACAGATTTATTATCATTTTTAGGAGTTTGCAGTGCCTTTTACAACATGTGTTAAGAGATTGAATACCACGATTCCTTCATATTCTGTATTTTAATGACCTTTTTCTTTTCTTTACCTTTTTTCATCTCATTTTACTTCCTTTTGCTGAATATTTGTCAAGATATTAACTATTTTGAGTTAAAATGTGTGCTTATGGATAGTATGTGAACACTGCTTACATACTACCTACCTCATAGGTTTTTTTTAATAAACATTAAGTGCAGAATAAGAGTTCAGATAATCTTATTTTATTATTGCTAATAATAAATGCATGTAAGATAAAATGTCACTTAATGTTAACTTTTAATGTTAAAAATACCAATTTAATATGTAACATTTATATAGTAATTTCAAAGTGCCAGGCACTGTTCCAAGTGTCTTGCATTTCTTAATTCATTGACCTTCTTAATCATCCTTTAAGGTAGGTAGTATTGTTATTCCCACTTACAAACAAGAAAACTAGGATGTAAATGGACTAACTGGCTGGCTCAAGGTTAGCTTGTGTTTTGGACCCAAGAGAGTTCAACTCCCAAGTCTGTATTGTTAATCACTAGACTTTACTACCTATTAGCAAACTTGAATTAAATAGTATATTCTAAAACGTTCATTTTTAATATGGGTGTTTAGAACTGTGAATGTACATATCAAGTCAAAATATTACATGTTAGCCACTACCCAGCCAATCTTTGTTAGAATCATAATGTATCAAAATGTTACCATTTGTAAAATCATATTATGTGAGAAACACAGACTCTCAAAAAATACTAACTATAGTATTATTTTTAAAACATTCATTCCATAATATCATCAAATACTCAATGTTAAAATTTACTAGTCTAGTATTTTTCATGCTTAATATTTTTACAGCATAACTTTTTCTTCCCTTTTACTTTTAACCAAATGAATGCTTTTATATATATGGGGTTTATTGAGAGAGCCATACTATGAAAACCTTTGGGAAATGGGGTTTTAAATAAAAGGATGTTGATACTATACAATTAAGAAGATCTATCACAGACCACAAAGTTATCTAGTATATAATAATAAATCTCTTACATACAGCAAATAATTGGATTTTACTTTCTATTCACTCTGAACATTTGAAGGCCTAATGGGCAGGGAATCTCACCTGAAGTTGAAGTAACTCAATAAATCCTAGTCAGCAGATCTGTGAATAGGGTATGAAAAAAAAAAAGATTAATGGAGGTGTTGTAGCTTCGTCTTCCATTTGATATTAGCTCTATGAGAGTAATCATGTAGTTGGTGTGTTTTTATTTGTTTTTGTTTTGTTTGTTTAGCAAATTTATAGGTCTCTTCAAATAGAACTTAGATTCAGATACCAATGTTGGTAGTGTAAGTTTTGATGATAATATTAAAAATGAATGAATCCTCAGAAATGAAACATTTCTTGAGGATTTGCTATGTATTGGGTGCTATTCTGCACCCTCACATTTTATTTTGTACATGTCACTTTGTTCAGTCCTAACAAGAGCATCACAAAGTAGGTATTTCATGGAAATATTTTTAAATATTGAAATTGAGGATCATAGAGAACAAATTACTTGTCAAAGGACATAAAGTGAATAACTGGTAGAGTAAGCATATCTGTTGTGGTCTCTGTGACTTCAAACTCAGTTTGTTTTTGACCTTCCCTAATGCCTTCTAATAGAGAGTATATGTCCCCTGGATATCAGGTACGCATTACCAGGAATCAATGGGGTCAGTCATAAAAGTAATGGTTTGTAGAATTTAGATATTTACTGGATATTTACTTTTAGAGCTGGATATTTACTTTTAGAGCTCTTCACTGCAAACCATGGAGAGATTTTTTTTCCTTCAACAAGGAAGGACATATTTTCATAAGTCTTTTTTTCAGCTTTGAAATTTAAAATCAACTTATTGATTCAACCAGCACTTTCTTTTTATACATTATGTGGTTTTGTTTTGGTATTGTTTCTTTGGTTTTTGGACTTTTTTAGTTCTAATATCTAATTCCATGGGGAACATCTCCGTAACTTGTTACAAAATTGTAAACATGCCCTTCTGTTTCCTAGAGGTCTATTCCTTCTTGTTGTAATAGCAGAACCATGTTTTTTTGTTTTTTTGTTTTTTCTTCAGTTTCTTTGGGTTTGCTGGACTTTCTCCTTCTGCCCTATTCTATTAGTCTGCTATTCTCCAACTTCCTTAACCAGATTTATTCTGATCTTACCTCTTCCTAACCTTCAACCTTATTATAACTAGTAATTCACATCACTTTTAATACTTCCATATATGTTATCTGATTTTCTAGAAAAAAATATATATATCACTAAGGAGGGAAGGCATCTTCATTAATATAAATCATTTATTACTGAATGGGTTCATTTTTATAAGCTGGGCCTTGCTTTTCATTTTGTACTACCCTCATTTTTTCACGGTCTTTTAATTGACTCTGAATAGTATGTAAAAACTATCATCAGTCAGCTTGGAAAAAATAACCTCATAATGAAGTTACTTACAGCAGTATCAGTGATTAGTGCCACTAATAGAAGATAAGTAAAATGGAGTGGCAAAGGTTAGCAATATAATTGATTTCTTTCTTCTGATCTTTAATTACAAGTATTAAAAACTTTCTGGATGTTAAATTGACTGCAAAAGAATGAATTAGCTATCTATTGACCTAAAAAACAAACAAACATATTTTTAAAGCAGATATTTTTTTGCACTGGAGAGAGAAGGGCCACTGTATTTGATATGTGCATAATTCTGACTGACTCAATTCACCTTTCTTGGTGTGGAGAAAAGGGTCGGGACTTGGCCTGACTTGTGGATCTTAGAGATCAGAGCACAGGAGGAACTCTTTATTGGCGATTTAGAAAGGTGTAGGATCAGAATAAGATGTAACCCTGAGAGTCCAGTAAGATGCAAGTAAAATAGAGCATTTTAGGGAAATTTAGCATAGGCTTACTATCCGTGGCTGATTTGAAATAACAGACACAGGATAGACTCTGGCCCAGTATTAACCTTAAAATAAATATATAGTTTTCCTTCACGTTATAGACTGTAACAACTTAGTTTTAACATTCACACATTCAACATGTGTGTGTTCAGAAATCTACTGTTCTATGAGCCCTACGTACACAAATATGAATGTAATCTGTTGAGGGTTTAGTCTTTAAAATTAAGCAGAAATAGAATGATAAATAGGGATGATTAATTAAGTATGAGGTAGAAAATAATCCATTTATAAAAAAGAAAGATCCAGAACAAACACTATGAGAGATAAAAGGAGGGAGTTTCTTTTTGGTTTGGTTAGGAGAGGCTTTAGGGCTAATAACTTAATTGAATCTTGAAAATTTCAAGTATTTTATTGGTAAAGGATCTTCTAAGTAGATGATCAGTGAAAAAAAAACAGTATTTTTTTTTTTTTAAAGCAGAATGATTACCGAGTCAGAGTTGCAGTTCTGGAAGACTATTGTGACAAGGGGAGACCCTGAAGTAAAGTCGGTAATGAAAGGCTAAGGCAACAGTCTCAGTACTGCAGACATAAAGACTGACAGGTATGAACTAATGGTGAAGGATATACAGAAAGTGAATCTCAGAAAGAAAACACTAAGATTTCTGTGCCAAAGGTACTTAGGTGGAGATAATGGTCAGGCAACTGGAAATGTGAAGTGTGAGACCACACCTAAAGATAAATTTCCAGGAGTCAAAAGTTACTGATTTTGTTGAGAAAATGGTGTAGAAAGAAAAGAAGATTTAAATAATTCTCTTAGGATGCTCCTACATTTAAAGACTAAGAGGATGAGGCTAGAAGATGCAGTGTAGAAATGGACAGAGAAATTAGAACAGATGTAGGAGAGAGCCACACTATGAAAACCTTTGGGAATTGGGGTTTTAAATAAAAGGGTGTTGATACTGTACAATTAAGATCTATCGCAGACCACAAAGCTATCTAGTATATGATGATATAGTATATGATTGGCTTTTTTGATAAAAGCCAAAACTGTTGGGACACAGAACAGGTCAGTGATTGCCAGGGACTAAGAGTGTAGGGTAATGATTGAAAATGAAGGAGCACCATGAGTTAATTTTTTGGATTGATGAGACTGTTCTTTATTAGGATTGTGGTGGAAGGTACATGATTTTATACATTTCTCCAAATCCATAGAACTGTAGAGCACAAAAAAATATTTTAAGGATTATAAATTTAAAAATAATAAGAAATCAGGAAAAAAGTCATTGGCTTATTGATTAAAAAGAGTAGATTCACAATGTAGAAGATTAAGAGTATATAATAGAGAAATGGAAGCAATAACACAGTCTACTTTTCTAAGAAGGTTCATGGTTAAGAAAGAAAAGATAGTTTAAAGTGGTCTCTGGGTTGGTTAAAGGAATGTTGTTGCTTGAAGAGAGGAAACTTAAAGATGTCTGTAATAAAGGTGAAAAAAAACCATGAATATTCCAAGGATATAAATAATGTAGAGAGCCTTGGGGGCCATGTGAAGTAACAGAAAGATAACAAGAGTCACTTTTGTTCTTATGAGAGGGAAAACAGATTAGACAAGGAATGTAAAAATACAGGATGCCTTTGTGAGGTAGCATCATTTCATATTGAATCACTAGAATTTGAGATGGAAGCATGGCAAAATTTTGTTTAGGTAAGTCCAGCTCACCTCTTTCTTGTTAATAGAATCTGAATATTCAGGTTTTACCCTCCTAAATACTTTGCCCTCTGAAAGCCCCAAAGTATGAACATTCATTGTTCTAAATCAGTAGATCTCAAAGTATGTTTCTTATTTCAGCAGCATCACCATCATCTGAGAATTTGAGAATTTGTTAGAAATATAAATTCTAGGGACACCTGGGTGGGTTAGCAGTTGAGCACCTGCCTTTGGCTTGGCATGATCCTGGGATTAAGCATCGAGTCCGCATACGGCTCCTTGCAGCGAGCCTTCTTTTCCCTCTGCCTGTGTCTCTGCCTCTCTCTCTGTGTCTCTCCTGAATAAATAAATAAAATCTTTAAAAAATGCATTAAAAAAGAAATATAAATTCTATTCCACATATACCAAATCAAAAGCATACAAATGGCCAATAGATATAGGAAGAATGTTCTTTTTAAAAATATATATGTATTTTTTCATGAGAGACACAAAGAGACAGAGGCAGAGACATAGGCAGAAGGAGAAGCAATCTCCCTATGGGGAGCCTGATGCAGGGCTCAATCCTAGGACCCCAGGATCACACCTGAGCTGAAGGCAGACGCTCAACCATTGAGCCACTCAGGTGTCCCAGGAAGAATGGTCAGTGTCACTAATCAGTATAATGTAAATAAAACCACAATGAGAAATCACTTCACACCTATCAGGATACAATTATCAAAAAATAATAAAAAATGCTGGTGAAGATGTGGAGAACTTCTACAAAATGGCGCAGCCACTATGGAAAACAGTTGAAGATTCCTCTAAAAATTAAAAATAAATATACCATATGATCCAAAACTCACTTCTGGGTATTTATCTAAAGTAACTGAAGTCAGGATCTTAAAGAGATATTTGTGCTCTTTAAAAGAGAAGTACAAGCTCTCCCACGTTCATTATCGCACTACTCACAATAGCTAAGATGTAGAAAGAATCTGAATGCTCATTGGCAAATGGATAGATAAAGATAATCTGGTATACAGTCATACATTGGAATACTATTCTGGCTGAAAACCAGAAGGGAATTCTACAGTATGTGACAATATTGATGAACCTTGAGGACATTATGGTAAGAAAAATAAAGCAGCCACAGAAAGGCACATATTGCATGATTCCACTTACATGAGGTACCTAGAATAGTCAAATGCATTGAGTCAAATAGTGAAATTGTGGTTGGAATGAGCTGAGAAGAGAGGGGAATGGGATATTACTAATCAACGGGTGTAAAGTTTCAATTAAGCAAGATGAGTAAGTTTTAGAGATCTGCTCTACAATATTTTACCTGTAGTCAACTATACTATATTGGACATTTAAAAATTCGTTAAGACAATAGATAGATTTCGTATTAAGTGTTCTTACCACAATTTAAAAAAATAATTTAAAAAACACTTTTGGGATGGGACCCAGCAGTCTGTGACTTAGCAAGACCTGTAAGTGACTCTGATATATTAAATTTGAGAACTACTGGTCTAAGCCCATGTGAATACTTTGATTCCATGGCTTAGGGATTGCTTTGTCCATGAGCATGTAATTAAACCTCAGCCAAGGAAACTTAAGAGGACGCTTGCTGCTTATTTTTAGTCAAGAATTTCCTTCTGATCAAGAAAGAGACACATGTGAGAAATAGTCACTCCTGCTCTTGGATTGGTTGTATATAGATGCACAGTGTTAAACTCCAGTGGTAATTTTACCTAAGAAAGAATCATAAGAGCCAATATGCTGAGTATTGCAGGATAAATATGTGGAAGGCACTTGGGTGCTTGGTGATGTCCTTAATACGTTAAGTAAACTTGAAACCACTCACATCTGGCAATATACTAAATGAATTAATCAATGACCTCATTTTTTTTAAACTACTGTTAATTGTGGCTTTCTTGCTTGCAGCTACAGGCACTATAACTGATATGAAGAATAATAGCTTGGGCCTATTACATTCTTCAGTATCTTCTTTTTTATTAAAATATTGTAGTTCTTAGTGAAAATCTTATATGCTCTTACTAACAAATGTGTTAATTAACAAATACACATGCACACACACACACACACATTCCAAAACAAAACCAAAGGAAGTAAAATATAACAGAGAGTACCAAAAAAAATAAATAAATTTAGCTATTTTATTGTAAGGCAAAATGTCATTCAAAGCAAAAAATATTGATAGAAAAAAAGAGAAACTTTATCCATGGATAAAAATCCACCAGAAAGATAAAATGGTATTAATGTGTGCGCCTATAAAAACAGTAGCCAAATATATAGAAATAAATGCTGATATGAGAAATCAAGTAACATATATAATTGGAAAATTTTAACACACTCTTAAAAAATGATAAAAAATTAGGATGTAGATTATTTAGCCAAAATATTAACCAGCATGATTAAATAGATTTATAGAGCATAAACAATCAGCAAATATAGTTCAAGTAAATACGGAAACTTTTAAAGATTTTATTTATTCATTCATGAGAGACACAGAGAGGGAGGCAGAGACACAGGCAGAGGGAGAAGCAGGCTCCATGCAGGGAGCCCGATGTGGGACTGGATCTCCGAACTGGGATCATGTCCCGAGCCAAAGGCAGACGCTCAACCGCTGAGCCACCGATGCATCCCAGATACGGAAAATTTAAAAAAAAATTGACGTTCCAGGTTGTCAGTAAAGTAACGTACCATTTATGCAAACTTTAAAAACTTGAAAAGTAATTCTACATGTTTTTATGCCTACATAAAAGTATAAAATTTCATAGAAATTTCAAAGATGGGCATCAATTTGAGATCTAGAGTGGTTATCATTGGTTATATAGGAGGCAGAGGGTAAGAATAGAGGTAAACCATATTTTATATTGGAAATTGTTAAATCATTACATAAACATTCTGAATATAATAATGGAAATCAAACTGCATAAAGCAGTTTTGTTAACAGTAAGTATAATTTTGTATAGAGAAGAGTGTGACATTTTCTCCCCTGCCCCATCTCTGTCTTTTTGCTGTGTCTTTTATAGCAAGGACATTGTGTTAGGACAATCTTGAATTTAATAGAACTGTATTTGTGAATTACAATGATCAAATTGTATTGCAATGGACAGATGGCAGTTCCAATTATATGTGTTTTTCATGAATATGTTAGTTAAACATGTGAACCCAGATCTAACTACAAATGTCTCTGAACATAACATGTTATACTGCTACGTGTCCCTGAAGGTATTTTTAAAGCAATTTTATTTACTCTAAAATAGATGACGTATAGCAAAGCCAGAGGAATAATGATAATACGTTTGTGGTTGTCATATGATTTTTAGATGTATGGAATATTCCAGATCAAACATATTTAATGCCACTAATATATACCAGAAGATAAATCTTGAGCTATGCTCATTTGAATCCAGTGATTTTTTTTAAATATTTTACTCATTTATTTGAAAGAGAGAGTGAGCGAGAGACAGCATGAGCTGGGAGAAAGGCAGAGAAAGAGGGAGAAACAAACCCTTTGCTGAGTAAGAAGCCTGGTATCATGACCTAAGCCAAAGGCAGACACTTAACTGACTGAGCCACCCAGACACCCTGAGTCCTGCAATATTTTATTTAGAATGATAATTTTCTGAAATGAATGTCTAAAACTTTATAATCATTACTGATAGCCTCAAAGTGAGTATAATTAAACACAGTGATGTGTCTAATTGCTGAAATATCAATAATGTAGTTAACCCATGTTAGGCTTACTTATTTTATTTATAAATTGGTAAGTTTATTTCATTAAAGCTTACTTAAGGCAACTATTAAATGGGTTAATAAATAGTGATTCTTAAGATTTAATTTTCCAAACATAATTGTTTTATCATTACATACAGATTCTACTATATTTACCAAATGTCTACTCTGTGCAGATGTTATGCTGAATTGGATAGTCACTGGAGAGGTGAGAGGTTCAGTAATCAGTTGCAAAAATGAGTAATATATGATTGATGTTCTTGAGGAGTTTACTGTGGCCAAGTGAGGGAGACAGATAAATAAATACAAGCACAAGGTGGTAAAGGATAAGAAAGAAAACAAAACAGGGACGGCTGGGTGGGTCACTGGTTGAGCATCTGCCTTGGCCCAGGGTGTGGTCCTGGGCTCCCTGCAAGGAGCCTGCTTCTCTCTCTGCCTGTGTCTCTGCCTGTCTCTCTCACAAATAAATAAATAAAATCTTAAACAAAACAAAACAGAAAACCATGGTAGGCAACTGGGATTGACTTCCTAAAGAATCAGGGAAGGATGTAGTTACATTTAGGTAACAATAGAGACCAGAAAATATATACTCCTCAATTTCATGTGAGTTACTAAAATGCTTCTTCCATATTTTAAATTGATATAATCTTTTCTATGCAATCTTTTTTTAATAGTGATGATTAATTTGGTTTTAGTTATATGCAGGTATTAGAGTTTAGTTTCCTCAAATGCCTATAGACATATACTATGTGGATATATACAATTTTATGATCATATAATTTTACTTTTCCAAGATGGTTCTACCTTTCATGTGAGATGAGAGCAGAAACCTTAATTTACCCACCCTAGGGAATTCCTGGGCTGGCTTAGTCAGTAGGGCATGTGACTTTTTTTTTTTTTTTTTTTTTTTTTTTTACTTATGAGAGACACAGAGAGAGAGAGAGGGGAGAGAGAGAGAGAGAGAGAGAGAAAGAGAGGCAGAGACACAGGCAGAGGGAGAAGCAGGCTCCACGCAGGAAGACGGATATGGGACTAGATCCCGGGTCTCTAGGATGACGACCTGGACTAAAGGCGGCACTAAACTGCTGAGCCACTCGGGGTGCCCTCTTTTTTGTCTTTTTAATATTATTTTATTTGAAAGAGAGAGAGAGAGCATGCTCACATGAGTCAGGGGGAGGGGCAAAGGAAGAAAGAGAATCTTAATCAGATTTCCCACTGAGCATGGTGCCCTTGTGGGGCTTGATCTCACCATCCTGAGATTATGAACTGAGCCAAAATCAAGAGCTGGATGCTTCAACAGACTGCCCTACCCAGATGCCCTGATCAACTGACTCTTGATCTCAAAATTGTGAGTTCAAGCCCCATATTGGGCACGGAGCCTACTTAAAAAAATAAATAAATAATAAAATAAAATAAAATAAATAAAATAAAATAAAATAAAATAAAATAATAAAAAAATAAAAATTCACCAATCTTAGAATCCCCCCATTATTCTTCCATCTATTCCCACCATCCTCACTCAGGAAGTCCTTGGAACTGCAAGCTCTACCCAAAGGGTATATAAAACTGAACTAGTCTTATCATTTCAGAGAACTGAGGCCTATTTTGCATCGTATCCTACAGAACTTAAAGTATATTTAAATCTGTTGCATTTTATTACTCCCATTCAATGCTACTTTCACTGCTTCTGATACAATGCTATCTTGTAATAATTAGGGATAAGTAGGCATTAAAAATAGAAAAATATTTTGTAGATTAATAATAAGCTAAACACCCTTCCTGTCAAGTTTTCCTTTCATTTTGGTAAAGTCCCTTTATTCATTGCTTAAAGGTTAAGTTTGAACAATGAGATTGACATTCTATCCCATTTAGGTAACTGGAGAGTCAACTCAAGTATTTATAAGCCACAAATTACTTAAAATTAAATTTACCCTTTAAAGAAAGCATATCACCATGAGTATTATTTAAACATTTCTTAAACATACAGGAATGTATCCTGATTGGAAATGGCAAGAGACAAATGTAAAATAATAATAATATATTTGTATAAAATGGTATTTCTGTCTTTCCATGGGGGAATTATTTTATTCCTTGGATGTTACCTTAAACATTTTTATATCCGCAGACATTATTGTTATCCCTAATATTGTCAAATGTCAGGTGTGTCAGGTATCAGGCAATCTCTTGGGCTATGTTGCCTTGACAACAAATCATGGTCTTGGGAATCCTTATGGAGATGAATGCTTGGCTTCTGAGAATTTAATAAAGCTGTTGTTGGATTCAAATCAGCCACCTTTCCCATAGCTGTAAAACAATTGATCATTCTCTAAAGCATTCATTGAGTAGTACTTTAAAAGAAATATCCTCTTGATATTTGTGATCCTACCCATTTGGAATACAAATCATAGTCATATTCTAATATTATTTTTAATACCCTGAAATTATTGTATAGACATATTAGTGATGTGTTCTATACCATATTCCTCATATCTTTCAAAGGATTTTATATTTAAGTAAGTGCCTGCTTACTTACCTGCTTTGAATTGAAAAATATATCAGAATTTTAATATCTTGCTTCTTTAAATAAAGGAGTTATGCTTAAGTATTTTCCCAAAGTTTGAGCCAGTTAGCCTAGGTTTTGAATTTTTTTCAGAATTCCTTATTTCCCTTGTCATTATTATAAGTTAGGTTTCAGTCCAAATTTTTTTTGTTCCATCCCCAAAGCTTCCACCTCCTTAGAATTATCATGTTCTTTAGGATTTAAACAGAATGGACCTAGGCATTCATTACATGTTCCACGAGATCTGCTGAAATTCCCTGCAAGGGTGGGGATAGGGACTAGGAATTTCATATCTCTTTGTCACTTAAGGTTCAAACCTGTTGCTTTTTGAGGCACATTAACTTAGTGAGCATGATCTTGAATTGTTTGTCTTACCATAAATATATGATATATGCATATATATGTAAATATTTATTGATCCATATTCTTAAATTTGATGTTCTTTATTATTTTATAAATCAATTAAAAATCATGAAAAATGGACCATACATTTCTTAGTACCACTATATAATTTTTTTAACTTGATGTTTTCAATAAAAAACTTAGTTTCTTGGCTTAGTTATATGTTTCCAAATCACTGAGCTAATATAGAGCTTACTTAAAGTTTGCTGAGTTTGGCTTTGTCTGGCAAAAAAGAAAAGAAAAAAAGAATTGGAATGAACTCTAATTACAAGGATGACAACAGACAGAAGGAAGATCCAAAAACATTTCAAATCATTGACATATTGAAAACTACCTGAGCCTCATATCTTCTACCTAGAAAAGCTATCCTCCTATTCCCTACAGTCAAGGTAGAGTTAATTAGTGATTTTGATGAGTATTGAATGCTTTTTTTTTTTTTTTTTTACTAAAATAGTCCATATGGGATTTTTTTCATATTATATCTTAAGTCTCATATTAATAACTCTATTATTTTTCTGAGCTTTTAAATGCATTTGTTTATGTGTAACTTTTCAGAGCTTTGCTACTTTATTAGACAAGAGGAAATAAATGACGCACATAAGCAGGTAAGCAATAAGACTGATGAGAAAACTATTTTTAAAAGTGTGAGTGAGGGGAACCCCAGGGCCAGCAACAGTAGGGTATATGAAAAAAATTAGACAAATGAAGGTCAAAGAATTTGGGTGTAAAGAAAGATTGTATATGAATTCCATTTTGTTGGACCTTTTAATATTCTATTACTAATAACACAATTTAGCAACTTGTTCTGCAACTAAAGTATTAAGCATCATAAAATACCTTTTATCTTTTGTATTGTCCATTTCATGAAATAACCATAATGTTCTTTCAAGTGAAAATTGCAGGAAAATGAAAGTTCTTATTTAAAAAAAAAAAAAAGCATTGTAATTTCTGTATCATTCTATCAGCATCATTTTTCTACTAGAATGTTCCCTTACATATAATATTCTTCTGAATTAATAAGAATACAACTTTCTCAATGCTTCTTTGACCATGTTGGCCAAAACATTTTTATTTAGATTTTTCAAAATGTTTAACTAATATTGGGTAAGCATTCACACGATAATCACACTTAAGAAGAAAAGTCCAGAGGATATTTTAGGACTGTATTGTATAACATATAAAAATATGGAGTATGTAGAAATATATAGAATATATTACTTATTGAATATATAGAAATGTAATGCCTTGTGTTTCTAAAACTAAAACTTCCCCCTTCACACAGATTTTTTCTTTTGACTTCAAAATAGAAACAACATTCACATAATAGTTATCCTAACTATAGATGTAGAGAATTTCACTCAATCATATTTAGTGACTTTTCCTGATTTATAGTTCTGTTTTTCTTAATTTTATAAATCAACTTAAAAATAGTATCTGTACAATTTCTGTGACACCATATTTCATAGTTATGCTTTAAAGAATATTTAAGGTTAAGTATCTCTGCCCAAATCTAAGAAGTATAGTGATTTAATGTGTAGTGAATATAGGGATTTAAAAAACTCTGTTGACCTAAACTTGATGTGTCCATGCCTTTAATTTACTTATTTTATTACTGTTTTTCTAACTTTCCATTTTGTTGGAAAATTATTTTAATTTGATTTTATTAGCTGAAAAATATCTCTAATAATTTTTCTTATGTAATAACTTAAAATGGCATTGCAGCTTGCCACATATTGTACCATGCCCACTTTCATTTGACTTTTATCATAATGCTGGGAGATGAACAAGAAATTATTATATCCCCATTTTAAGTCTGAGGAAACTGAGACAATCATTAGGAACACAAAGTTAAGAATTCACTTAAATTGCATATAAAATCCAGAACTTATAGTAGGTTAGTTGGATTCAAACACTTTCTTGCTCAACTAGACAAAGTATGACACTTAACGTATTTCTTCTTTCAATTTAATTCAGCCTAAATAAATGATAGTTACTAAATGCTTACTTGGTTAAAGTACTGTAGTGAGAGTAACACAGTTGTATAAAAGAGATTAAAGCACAAGATAATAAAATACATGACATCATAATTTAAGAACATTCTTAACTGTAAGAAGACATTTTTAATAGGCAGTACTGATGAAAACTAGAATTTAAGGGTTAAGGCATGAGGATGAACAAAGGTGAGAAATGTCCTTTGGAGATGATGAAGATTTGGGTTAAGAAGAGGTAGTAAATATATGAGAATTCACTGAGAATATATGCACACCCAAGGACAACATTCAAGCAGGGAATTGAATACATCTGTTGAAAGAAAAAGGCAGAAGTGGTTGCAAAATAACAATTGCAACCCTATTAAAACAAGTGCTTGGGGTTAACCTAGAAAAAGAAGAAACAGGGCAGCCTGAGTGGCTCAGTGGTTTAGTGCTGCCTTTGGCCCAGGGCATGATCCTGGGGACCCGGGATCGAGTCCCATGTTGGGCCCCCTGCGTGGAGCCTGCTTCTCCCTCTGCCTGTGCCTCTGCCTCTCTCTCTCTCTGGGTCTCTCATGAATGTATATTTAGAAAAAGAAAAAGAAACATTTCTCAAATGTTCAAGTAATATAAACATGAGGCAGATGCTTAACCAACTGAGCCACCCAGGCACCCTTACCTAGTCTTTCCACACTTTCTAACAAGTGGTAGCCTATGAGCAGTACATGTATATGCAAATAGTTACCTGATTATTTGTGCCTGGAAAGACTTGAAGGCATGAAATGCTAACCTGAACAAAACTAGTCTAAAAAAGAAGGGGCACTTTACATTTATTATGAAGCTGGGAAAGGACCTGGAAACGCCTGGTTGGAATCTTTGTACTCATGGAAATGGACCTGTTAGGAAAGAAAAGTGACAGGGAGAAAAGGTAAAGAAGGCAAAGGAACACTGACAGTATCAGCCAGAGGCTTAGAGTTCTCCCAATGAGCTAACATAATTCACCTGAGCTTGCTCTCTGCTAAGCTTCTAAAAAGGAGAAAGGAGAAAGTCATCATGGCCACAGCAATCAGAGTCAGCAGGGTGACAGAGGGCTCCTCCTTCCTTCCTTGCTCAATGTCACACAACTAAACATGAACAAAACTGGGACTGAGCCTAAGTAGCCTGGTTCTAGAGTCTGTGCTTTCAATACTGTAATATTTCCTTCTATGAAGATCACATATATTTGTATTGTAAGCGAGTACTAGTTTTTATAAATTTTAGAGGATGATGAAAATTATTGTCATTCTTTTTTTCTTTGTATGTTATTCATCTACCGTTTTCTCATAGATGAAGTCATACGTACAAGTTGACGTTTTGCTCTAAACTGGTACAATCCTGTTCATAAATTCAAATGGTGACCAAAATATGTGAAGATTTTGCATATCTTATTTTGATTGACTGTTTTCCTAATTTAGAAGTGAGTTTCTTCAATATTATTTCTATCATAGCAGACTAACCAACAGATTCTCTCAGTCTGTCAGACATTCAGTTAATCACCTAATGTTTAGTCTGTGTTTTTTCAAATAGCCAAATAAGATGCTTAATTTTGCTGACTAAATGTGTTGATACTCTGCATCTTATTCTTCTCATTCAGATATTTAAAAGATGTAAACTTTTAAAATAAGATTCAGAGAACATGTTCATTTATCCTTAGCCTTTCACTATTATTTACTTCTTATTCTTTCTTTCCTGCAATAAAAAAAAAAGAAAGCTACCGTAAATCATAAGAAAACTGACCACTCCTCACTAGAAAGAAAATGAAAGAAATTAATGTTTTATCTGATTAATTTATATAGTGTTTATACATTAAAAAACAATTTTGAAGCCTTCCAAATTAGATTTAATAATTGTCATAATTACAGGAACTTTAATGGGTCACAGTTTGGAAAAAAAAAGATTAAAAAAGAGAAAAGATTAAAGTGATATTCTGAACTGGATGTGAATATCTTCTATTTGGATAGAATATAATTGTTCTTTTTTTTGTTTTGCATAATCTATGATTTCTTGGTATATGATCTCTTCTTTCCTTTAATTTAAAATAACCAATGCCATTAAGTCACTTTTTTAAGATTTATTTATTTATTTTAGAGAGAGAAGAGAGTGCCCACAAACATGTACAGGAATGGGGACAGGCAGAGGGAGAGGGAGAGAGAGAATCTTGAGTAGGATCCATTCCCAGCGGAAGCCTGATGCAGGGCTGGATCTCAGGACCTTCAATTCATGACCTGAGCCCAAATCAGGTTGGATGTTTAACCAACAGAACCACCCAGGTGCCCCTAGGTTACTGTACTTTTACATGTTGCATTATTGGAATTGGCTTAGTGTTAATATCCTATTTCCTATACAGAAAAACCTGTCTCAAACATTGATTTTTTTGTTATTACATTTTCATAAACTTTTGACTATATTTATTGATATTATTCAAACTGTCATTTCTGTGTTATGTGTTAAGTTGACCCTTCTTTCTTTCTTTTTTTTTTTTTTTTTTGTTTTTAAGATTTTATTTATTTATTCATGAGATTCACAGAGAGAGAGGCAGAGTCATAGGCAGAGGGAGAAGCAGGCTCCAGGTGGGGAGCATGATGCAGGACTCTAGCCAGGTCCCCGGGATCGTAACCTGACCCAAAGACAGATGCTCAACCACGGAGCCACCCAGGTGCACTGACCCTTATTTCTAATAATATGGAATAATGACATATTCTTCCCCGTTTTCCAAAATATTTTTGATAATTTGTCATTTTATATAAAAGTGAGGAAATTTCCCATCAAATAAACTAAACAAAATCTGGTTTTCAGTTATTTTGTTTAAATCAATATATTGAATAAAAAATAAATAGTAATCAAATAAAATAAATGAAATCATATAATATTTTATCTGATTATTTTGTACAGTGTTTATACTTACAAAAAGAATTATATAGTAATCAAATAAAATATATGAAATCATATCATATTTTATCTGATTATTTTGTACAGTGTTTATACTTACAAAAAGAATTATATGTTTCTTCAAGCAAATCTGATGGCCTTGCTTGTAAGTCTTGCATTTCAAATGGCTTAGTGTAAAAAAAAAAAAAATGGCTTAGTGTTTGTTATATTTTTCTTACAACTTGATTATTTAAAATTTGGAATCTGGGATGCCTGGGTGACTCAACAGTTGAGCTCCTGCCTTCAGCCCAGCACGTGATCCTGGAGTCCAGGGATCGAGTCCCACATCGGGCTCCCTGCATGGAGCCTGCTTCTACTTTTGTCTGCGTCTCTGCCTTTCTCTCTGTGTCTCTCATGAATAAATAAATAAAATATTAAAAAAATAAAATAAAATAAAATAAAATTTGGAATCTTTGTCTTCTATATATAAAATTCAGGTCAGGTTCCTAGCCTAATTCAAGTAACTATAATTGAAACTGGTTCTAACACAAGTTATTTAACTGTATTAGTTCTACGGAGAAACAGAATCATAGAATATATGCATACGATAAGATATAAACATATAAATACATTTATTGTAAGGCTTTGGTTCATACATTTTTGGAGGCCAGGAAGTCCTACCATATTCTCTCTATAAGCTGAAGAACCAAGAAAGCTGGTGGTTATAGGTTAAAAACCTGAGAGCCAGAGCTGTTCTCATAAACTCCGATCTGAGTCTGAAGGCATGAGAACTAGAGGCACTGGGATCAGTATCCCACCTGAACCAGTCAGGCAGATAGACTGAACCTTCCCTTCCCCTACTTTTTGTGTTCTGTTCAGGCCTCAACAAATTCAATGGTGCTCACCCACATTAGGGCAGGCAAATGGCTTTACTTATTCTACTCAAATTCAGATGCTAGTTTCTTCCAGAAACACTCACAGACACAGTCAGAAATATAATGCCTAACCAGATATCTGGTCACCCTAAGATCTAATCAAGTTGACACTTAAAATTAACTTTATAGTAAATTATTAGGGAATAATTAAAATTAATATTAATTAAAATTAATTCATTAAAAGTGAATGCATTTTTCCCTTTTTTTAAAATAAGAAATTACACTTTCTTCACTTCTGTTCAAGTTTACTGCAATCTATCATCTGTTACAACCCCAGTTTGTACTTATTTCAGAGCTGTAGAGCATAATAAGGGGAATGATAGGATACAGAACTTTATTTGCACTTTTCAACAAGTCAAGTTATTTAAAAAATCATGAATCTGGCATTCATATTTGAGTTTGCTGAAGAATTAAAGATGAATATGTATTATTGCTTAAGTAGTTTTAATTTTGTGTACAGAAAATTTCACCAAAAAATCATACTTCAAATTATTGCTGATTTTAACTGACATTAAGTTTTCCTTTATTTATTAACTCCGTGATCATACAAAATTTTGCCTTAATTGCTTATAATTGGCTTAATAAATATATAGTTGGCTGAGTTTTTGGAAGACAGATATTTTCCTTTATCTTAAACAAACTATCATTCATACTAACCTCACCCAATTGTGACCCAAATCCCATATTCACTCTGCTGTAAAAGCCTGATTAATACTCATTAAAATGAAGCAAATCTATGCATTTGTAAAGACACACCAACAGACTAGAAAAGCAGTGTAGAAGAATATGATTCAAGAATGAAAAAAAAAATATTGCCAAAATTAACTAACATTTTAAACCTGTAATTGAGAGAACATTAAAGATCATGTCTTCTCCATACTAGATGTTAGGGTATTTTACCACTGTAAAGCTGAACCTTCTTGCTACCTCACATCAAGGGGCAACCATAAAAAAAATGCCCCTAGATTTTACTTGACACTGTTCTAATAGATTCCTCACTTCTGAATATGAACAAGAATTTTAATATGGTTTATTTGGCAGCGCATGGAATGTTCCTTTTCTTTGATGTCTTGTACTTTTGTTCATAACTCTTTGGAATGAAGTTTAGTGTTTGTACATACCTTCTATTTTTTAAATACCTACAGTGGTATGAGTCTTAAATAAGTTTTTAAATGTTTGTTTCTCTCTCCTTTTTTTTTTTTTAGATTTTTATTTATTTATTTATCTGAGAGAGAGGGAGGGGGAGAGAAAGAGAGAGAGGTCGCACCCTTGTGCAGGCAGGGAAGAGGCAAAGGGAGAGGGACAAGGGGACTCTGTGTTGAGCCCCACGTGGAGCTCAATCCCACAACCCTGAGAACATGACCTGAGCTGAAATCAAGAGTTGGCCATTTAACTGACTGAGCTACCCAGGCACCCCTAAATGTTTGTTTCTAACATATATATCCCCCCTGACAGTTTGTTTTCAGCTTTGTCTTGCATTGAGCTTTACTTTACCTGAGTTTCTGATCCTGTTTGTTTGTACCTTGGCCAAGAATGAATGCTTTCTTGTTTTTTTTCTTTTCTTTTGTTTTTAATTCTTCCCTTTTCCATTTTGCTGAACAATCTTAAGAGAACTAAAGTTGCTATTAGGGTCACCAGAGATCTCCATGTAACCAAATTCAATGCTCAGTTTTACAGTATTTGCTCTAATTGGTTGCTCAATATAGTATAATACAAATTCTCTCATTTTTCTGCTTATTATCTGCTCCTCTCCCTCACCTATAGTATAAGCATTTCTCATGGGAAAATGAACAGTTTTGCTCTGTTTACCAGGTATTCCCAGCTCCTAGACTATTATGCCTGGCACATGTTAGATCATCAATAAATACTTTTGAATGAATGCTTGAATGAATGAATCAGTCAATTGATTAATCGTCAGTAGGGGTTGTGGGAAGATTGGCACTCTGGTACTTTTGTATTAGTAAAGAGTAAGAATCAAAATTTCTTTGGGACAATATTTTGCAACAGTCTGGAAAGTGATGCTTTCCAGTCTCAGAAATGGAGTTGTGAAGAAGAAAAAGGAAAGCTATTATTTATTGAGTGTTTGCTGTATGGCTAATACTGACTGCATATACATTTCATCATTTACTGCTAACAACCATATGAGATAGATGCTATTATTATTTCCATTTTACAGATGAAGAAACCAGAAGATTAAATAAGTTGTCCAGGTTTACCCAAACTAGAGTACAGCACTATTACCTTTGGTGCTAGTTAATAAGTGCTGTCAACCCACAGAAAACTGAAGTGGGACTGAGTTGATAAATATAAGTCAAAGTTTCCAAGGTAAAATATTCATTTTGGAATATCTGTGTTGTTTTTCTTGTTGGAGAGCATCAAAATGTCACTGAAAAAGAAATAAATTAACAGAGCTAAAAGGGATTTTGTTTAGTTTTCTTTTCCAAGCATACCCAGAGAGGCTTTTAACCATTATTCATGGGATACATAGAGCTGTACAGAAGACATCTGGCTAGGGCTGCTAGATAAAACACAGGATGTCCAGTTGAAGTTGAATTTTAAAAGAAACTCAATCTTTATGTGTAAGTAGCTCCCCAATATTGTACAGGACATACTTATTCTTAAATAATAAAAATCTTTATTTATCTTAAATTCAAAGTTAACTGTACTTCTGCATTTTTACTTGCTGCCTCTGCCAACTCTACACCTGGCCAAATACTCCCTTGCCCTTCTCTTACTTGTCTTGTTACTCTGGAAGACAGGTTTTACTGAGGAGATAAAGACAAGACAAAAAAAGGAGAGGGCAACTTTGAAATGATGAAAGCCAGAGGTCTACTATCTTGCTTTTGATGAGGGAGGGGCTGGGAGTATCCTAAGACACATTTGAAAATAGGCTGTACAAACCTCTTTGAACCTTACCTTCTGCCTCCTCCCAGGTTCTATCTCTGCTGCTCAGAAACTGAGCAACTGTGTACAATTTCTTACATTACCTAGCCTCAGCTTCCCCATCTACAAAACAGAAGTATTCTTATATGTCAGAAAGAAAATAAACAGATAATGTTATATGACTGACTTCTGTAAATATGTGGCTGGTTGAGATCTCAATGAACCTTTTTAACAGAATATTCAATGATTATAAGACATCCATGTGAACAGAGAGAAAAGAGAGAGAGAGAGAGAGAGAGAGAGAGAGAGAGAGAGAGAGAGAGAGAGAGAGAATGTGTATACCTGTGCAACTACAAGATAAAGGAGAGGAGGGCCAGATAGCATAGAACATACAAAATATTTAATAGGGACAGAGGATTCCATACAAATCTTCTTTTTTAATTTCAGCTTTATTGAGATAGAACTTACAAATGAAATTGTAAGATATTTAAAGTGTGCATCACAGTGATTTGATGGATGTATACATCGTGAAAGGATGCCTCTCTTCCACTTAGTTAATTAACACATCCATCATCTCACATATTTATCTTTTTTTGTCATTTGGTGAAGACATCTGTGTTCTACCCTGTTATCAAGTTTCAATTATACAATACAGTGTTTCAGGTCTTGATGATCAAGGAAGGCCTTTCAAGTAAAGGTAGAGTTAGTGAAACCCCTTACAAAATGAAGAGGATGAAATAGAAGGCACTTCTTGTGGTATCTTCATACAAAAAAGTCCAATGTGGAAGTACAAAGATTCACATTGAAGAACTGACACTGCTGATACAAGTTTAGGGTTTGCACAGGAAATTGGATGGAGTTACAACAGGAATGTGTTCATGGTTCTTAACTATAGAAGGCACTGGACAACCAACTGGAGTTTAAATTTTATCCATTAGGTACCAAAGAAAATTAAGAACAGGTAACAGCATGGCCAAAAGCAGCAGGCCCAAATACTAGACAGGAATTTTGTTTTGTTTTTTGTTTTTGTTTTTTGTCTTGTTTTGTTTGAGTAATAACAGCCTAAATTATAGTAGTTACGGTAAGAAGGGCATATGTGAAAATATTTTAACAGGAAAAATAGGACTATCCATAGGATTTGGTAAAGCAAGAAAAATAATGAATATAATTTGGTGGAAGTTTGAAGTCTGAATATCTTGGAAAACATTACATTTCTTCTTTTTTTGGAGGGAATAGGGGGGTAGTAAAGTAGAGGTCACTAAAATGTATATGGATAGAGAGAAAAAGAGATATGGGTAGAGTGTCCAGAGACTGGAAAGAGCATGAGTCTCATCTTTGCCTGGGGTCCAATTTTTTTTTTTTTTTTTTTTTTACTGGTGACTGTGGTCTGGTGCACATGTCCTATTAGGCATCCAAGAACTGGTCAGAACAAGGACAGGGTCCAGGTGTCCTTCATAAAGCACTCATTTCCTGAAGCCAGATGTCTTGGCTTCAAAGTGTTTTTAGTCAGCATCTTGGAGAATGTTTATGACAACAAGCCCAGTCATTCCTTAGATGTTAACTGTTTTGCTAGAAGACTCCAAAGATATTATCTCCTTGTCCCTTATAAGGAGAACATATGCTATTTGCATTACAAGGCATGTGTAGAGTGGGATGGGGGTTCAGGTCCTAGCAAGAATCAAAGTCAGAAAAAGAGCAAAGGATAAAATTGGTGCTTTTTTAATGGGAACCCTTCAGTTTCCCTGCCTCTTAATTGAAATAAAGAAGTCAACAGTGGGTTAGATTGGAGGACAATGAGATAAGAAAGAATACATTCAATGAGGTGTAGCGGCAAGAAGTTAAATATATGGCCTGAGAAAACATGGGCAAGCGTAGGATGAAAATAAAATTTGATAAAATGAACATTGAGGTGGCTTATGTTCTTTTTCTATTATTTAAATTTGTGTTAATGAATTGTACACCACCAATTAAATACATCAACTCATTTTGAAAAGAGCTTCTGTGGAAAGAAATGGATAGTTAAATATTAGCTGCTTTCAAGTCAGAGCTTATGTGCATTATAGCAATACAACTGGATGTCTTTGCTTTGTTTAGTTACCATTACCTCTGGATGCTGCTTACTTACTGTGCTGGGGTTAGCATATTTGACAGGCAGAGAAATGGAGGCCAAAATAAAAGAAATTCACAGTCTGATCTCAGCAATTGTTTAGTTTCTGTCCATAGGCATATATTACTTACATTTTTTATAGAAGTGGCAAAAAAGTAAAGCCCACTAAAGTGTCTACTTCAATTTGAATAGAAAAATAATTTATTGTAAAAGCCACTTTAACTCCGCCTCAGTTTACTCTTTCTAAAATGGAGATAATTATATTACACATTGCAGTCACTTAATTGTCACTATAAATAATCCACCAGATTATAATATAGTTGGAAGGCATTTTTCAAGATTTAAATGATACTGACTTCATTCAATTATGTACTCTGTTTCTATGTGGTTCTTTTTTTTTTTTTTTTTTGGTTCTTCCCCCCTCCATGTGGTTCTAATCTAACCCACTTTTCGTACTTGTTAAAAAGTGGCCATTATATTTTAGAATTTATGATTTAGAAACTGATCTTTCCCTCAAATAAGTAAGGGCAATGGCAAAAGTAGAAATCTAAAAAGGATTCTTTAAAATAATTCATAAATTATGCTTAAAATAAGAAAATTGACATATTAATATGTTTCTGAAGAAGTAACATAGGATAATTTAGAAACTACTAAAATACTATGATTGAAAAGAGTATTCCTCATATTTATCATACCCCATGTAAATCTATTAAAGATTAAAGTAAATATGGATCCAACACAAAATTGCATTATCAAAAACTATGCACAAAGTATGGAAGAACTTATTATCATAAAATTGCTTTTGTAGTGCTGAAAGTAACTATTTGTACAATATTGAGATCTTGGTATATTTTTCTTTTCAACTAGTTTTTTTTTTGTTTTTTTTTTTTTTGCCTTAGTAAAATTCACTACTTTCTTTTTTTTTTTCTGTGACTATCTTCATATTATAGACTCAAACACTTTACAAATAAAAAGATTGTCAGTAATTTTATGGTTGTTAAATATTCCAAAATATTCTATCTGAAAATGGAATGTTCAGCTACATTAATATTGTCAAATTGTTGAAAACAATCGTGGTGTATTTTTTGCTCTAAGATGTTTAGCTCACATGATTCTGGATTATTGGTGGCTGGATCTGACTGGCTGTTTGGATATACTCTTCAATGATAAGTGAAAGAAACTGATAATGCTGTAATGATTTTAATTTTAAATATCCTAGTATATGTTTTTAGTGAGTGTAGCAATTGGGAACAGAAAGACTTACTAGTCTTGCATCTACCATTTAAATAGCTGTGTGATGTTTGGCATGCTTCTTCTAACCTCTACTATTCATATGTATTTAAATGAGGTGAGCTTGAATAATAGGGTAGAGTAAATGATCATTGAATATATATTTCTTAAAGGGAAGCTTTATCATTGGCCACTACTTTTTGCTATACAAATAGATGCTTTCATTAGCTGATTTGTATTTTTTAACATAGTTTTAAATAGCAATAAAGCTGTCACACAGCTAGATGACACAAGCACACAGTCATAATTTTTATCACATATTTTGTCTTTGGAGACACAAATAGTTAATATGTCTATGTCTAAAACATTGACTTTTCACATCAGTTTTCTCTTTTTACCATAAGCCTTAGAACATCCTCACAATTATACTGCAAGTTGCCTTTTTAGGTTCATGCAATCTTATTGCTTTTAGATCAAAAAAATCTTTTAGATGTGATTCACAAAGCCTTCTAGATCAATAAATACAGAATTGTATAAGTCTTTTTTTTAATTTTTATTTATTTATGATAGTCACAGAGAGAGAGAGAGAGGCAGAGACATAGGCAGAGGGAGAAGCAGGCTCCATGCACTGGGAGCCCGACGTGGGATTCGATCCCGGGTCTCCAGGATCGCGCCCTGGGCCAAAGGCAGGCGCTAAACCGCTGTACCACCCAGGGATCCCTGTATAAGTCTTTTTAGATAAGTATAATCAAACAGTAAACACACAGTTCAGATATGTCTATTATAGATTTCTTTATCATGTGCCTTAAGATAATAAAATAAAATATTTAACTTTTCAATAGAGTCTGTTTCTTTTAAGCTAGGACTTGAGGTTTTTGGTGACTATCATATCTTCTGGTGTAAAAGAAAACATCTGAAAAATTTGAAGCACTCATTAATTCCATCTGAACTACTTGAATTAGGTTTTTGCTTCTTTCAATCTAGTCTTGGGAAAATTCTCTGTCTCAGAAAGCAGCTCTGGTCTGTCATGTTGTCACTAATGTTATACCCTCTCCAATGATAATAATGTATTGCAGTAACCAAATGCATGGATTCATAAATCTCTGCTTTGTCATTTGGGTAGGCCATAGGTTGAGAATCATTGATATTGCCTCTTTCTTAGGATTCTCATCTTTAACCATGATGGATTTTCCAATACCAGAAATCTGTACTATTTCATATATACTAAGGCTTTCCTAGAGATACAGTAGGTACAGGAAACTTATTTTTAGAACATTGCCTCAATCATGGGGGAAAATGCACATAGTGTGTCTTTTGAAACCTGTCTTTCCCCCGTTAACAAAATAGTTTTTCAATCAATTTATTTCCACTTATTCACTCACTCATTAATTCATTAAAAATGATTAAGCACCTAGTAGGTACACATTTTTATAAGAGCAGTCCTTTGTGTTAAGGAAGTCATAGGTTAGTAATAAGAGTGCTGTAGGAATGTATAGTGTTACGTAGTATGGCAAATGTACTATCAGATATATACTATGAAATTCTAGACTTGGGACTACTCCCAGCCTGGAGGGAATATAGGAGTCTAGGAATTTTTTCTGGTGGTAGACAAGGCCTGATTTGAAATTCATAGGATCTGTCTAGTTAACAAGGAAGTACATTCCAGATAGAAGAACTTGAACAAAACCACAGTGCTAAGGAAACCTATGTGTACATACCTCTAGCATTTACCAGACTTTAGAAAGTTAACTGATCTCTCTTGATTTATATATTTTCATCTGTAAAGTGAAGACAATCTCATAGGGTTTTGTGAGGATTAAATGAGATGATTTGTGTAAAAGGCTTAGCTTGGCGTCTAAGGCATAATAAAAAGTTAACATTTTTTTGAACCCTTCCATTGTGCCTACCATTCTGAGGGCTTTGTACAATTATCCAATGAGTCTCACTTCATAGTCTTCAAGCTTAACCACTGGATAAATGTTATTTGGGATTCAATACAAAAGCTAGATGTTTAAACAAAGTGAATGCTAACATTTGTATAAATTTTAAAAGAAGACAAGGTATGTCTTGTAAATACTGTTAAGCTATCCAATAACTCTGCCTGTACTGACCAATAATTAGAGGTGAATTACAGACTAGAGCTAAGATTTGCTAGCTCAACAAAGTTGAATACTCTGAGTATTTAGCCATGATTATAATGTCGACTTTTTATTTTATTAAAAATACTGTGTCTATAATATGTGATGTATTTTCACTGACAAAATGAACCAAGTTTGTCAGTAGAAGTATTAGGAAATGCCATGTTAAAAAAACAAATCAAGACTCCCAAATAAAGCTAGGGAATATTTTCTTGCCTCAATATTGTACTATCAAATAGAAAATTAGGAATGAATAGAGTTTCTAACAATTTTATGTTTCCTTGTATTACATGTTATTATTGCATGGTATTCTACATAGGATATACTGTAAATGATTTTCTATTAATAAATCACCAGAGTAACTTTTCTGGCTTTGTAGGTAGGTCACTAGCTTGTAATTCCCAAGTGGTGTTTTATGTGCCTTCTAAAAACTGGTAAGAAGCAGTCTTTTCCAGTCATCTAAAATTCAACTACTCTCCCATTAGTGCTTATGTATAAAATACTAATTGCTATGAGAGTACATCTTCCAATTCTTTAGCACTCTCAGGTGGATGGTTTTTCCACTGACCTACAACCATTAAGCTTGCTTAAGTAGTCCCCAACTATTTGGACTTGGTTTTAATTGCCATTGCTGTGCATTCTCCAGTTTAAAAGAATGACCGTGCTGAGTGAAGTAAGTCAATCGGAGAAGGACAAACATTATATGTTCTCATTCATTTGGGGAATATAAATAATAGTGAAAGGGAATATAAGGGAAGGGAGAAGAAATGTGTGGGAAATATCAGAAAGGGAGACAGAACATAAAGACTCCTAACTCTGGGAAACGAACTAGGGGTGGTGGAAGGGGAGGAGGGCAGGGGGTGGGGGTGAATGGGTGACGGGCACTGGGGGGGGGCACTTGACAGGATGAGCACTGGGTGTTATTCTGTATGTTGGTAAATTGAACACCAATAAAAATAAATTTATTTAAAAAAAAAAAAAGAATGACCGTAGTGAATAGCATGAAGTGTAGCAGGGATGACTGCCTTGAAGTGCAATCAAAGTGGAAATAACTATTGTATATATGAAGATTCAACACCAGATGCCACCTAGAAGAAATAACAGGGTCATAATTGAATACAATTATTTGAATAAATGTCTTAGAAATTGGAAAGAATTCAAAGAGAAAACATAATAGTTCTGATTGGAAAATACTTTCATGAAGCCAAAAGGAATTTGGACTATTAAAGTTTTAGAGAAGTTTTATTCTATTATGTAGGAACTGCCCTTAAAGAACTCTTGCTGTCCTGATAACCCAGGAGGAAAATGGGCTTTGGAGAAAGTGAACCCAGGTTAAAGCACCAGATGTACACTTAATCGCTGTGTGCAATTCTGTCTCTTAGCCTTTTCACTTATAAAATGAAAAAACTTGTATATATAAATATATGTCATAAACATTTTGTAAAGATTACATTAATAATGTATATCAAGTACTTTGTACAGTAATATATGAATTTTTCCTTGATAGATAGCTAAAGGTAATAAATAACAAAAATTTATTTAAAATGATTCCTGTAGAATGTTAATTAGCTATGTTCTTCTAAATAGCTTCAAACAAATAACTTAGACATCTAGTACTCTATTTTACTTTGCTCTGTTTCTCTAATGGAAAAGACATGGAAACAAAAATAAGACATTGACACTGACTTATTTATGCTTCCATGCCTAGAAGAACTTCAGTGCCTGACTCTGATAAGGAACTTTATAAATATTTGTGGTATTTTTTTTTAAAAAGAGTATCATTTGAATAATCTAAGACTAGATGAGTTTAGGGAAAAGACTGGTAGAAGCAATTTGATTACTTCTCCAGGTGTTAGGATTATTTTGAGTTAATCTACTAAATTCTTCATTTCTTATTTTGTTTCGTTTAAATAATAATTTTCTTTATACATTGCATGAAAGGAAGCCAACGGAACCACATATTTCCATTTGGTACACTCGGAGTGTGTCCTTTATTTCACGTAATAAATTAAGAGAAAGATTTCCCAGCCTCTGTCTTTGAAAAGAGTGATAATGGGAATACAGGATTGTGTGTACATGGCACAATCTACAGTGGAAGCTTGTTTTCTCTCACTCTCTTGCTCTCTCTGTACAACCCCACTGCATCTAAAATGTGATAAGAGTGAGATGACAAGTGGTTTCCAGGTATACATGAATAGAAGTTCCAAGTGTTTTATTTCTGTATTTTAATTATTTCCTTTGTAAAATGCCACTGATACCCATGCAAATGTTGTGAACATTTTAAAATAAAATGTGCAAAGTACCTTGGACGTAGGAGGTGATCATTAAATATTACTTAATTTTCCTTTATTTTAAATAAGTGTTACCAATAGTAATAACATATTAGATTGCACAGGCAAACAGCAAGACCTAAACAGTCAGGTGCAAGGTAAGACTGTATACTACATAGTGAGAGAATTTTCTAATAAAATTAATTTCTATACTTAATTTTACCTTGAATATATCATTTTAAACACAAGAAAGACATATTTCATCAATGAAGCCTGAAAAAAAGTGGAATAACTAGTGTATTTTAAACAGTTATCATCCTACTCAAGTTAATCAGTGTTTGTATATTGTCAGACTTGTGATAAATGCAATTCATTCATGTTCACATTTTTTTCCAACAAATATTTATTGGAAGCCTACCACGTCCTGAGCATTGTTGAAAGCACTTAGGAAATATGAGCGAAAAAAAATAGACCTGTATTGAAGAAAGTTATATTTAGGAGAACTAGAATTCTTTCCATAAACTGGAACATATTAATTAATTCCAGACCTGGCATTAGTTGGCTTTATTTTTGAAGCATAGAGTATCACAGTTTTACTCTGTGAATGTTGTAAAAGTGTTTACTCACCTAACTTGATATAGGTAGCATTTGTAGAATTCATGTGTGAAATTAAGAATTGTAATGTCTTAACATTTTCTGCTAATCAAGTCCCTTTTATTTTTGCATCCAAAGATGATTTTCTGTCAGAAATGAGAATTTTTTTCCTATTCTAAGAGAGTAGAGGTTGGGAGACCTCATTAGCCCTGACAGGTAAGGATTTGTCACCCCGTTTCAGTGGTCATTATATGAACCATATCTTTTTTAGTTTAGAATTTCTAGTTTTCCATTCCAGCCCCCATTTCCCAATATACATTAGTTTGTTTAATTCAACATAAAAAAAATAAATAAATAAAAGAATGCAGAATGAATCATCTAGGAAAAGTCAGTGCCACTTTTATTGTTCTATTATTCCTTCTAGTTGCCCAAAGAAATTTGATTTGCCTATTTCATAGAGGTACTTTCCCACAACTGCCTTCAGCTATTACATTTTCAGTCAGCTTATTTCTACCCTGCAGAGCGGTCCGGAAGAGACTCAAAGTTGGTTTCTCTATTGTCTGTATTAGAATTTTGTCAGTAACTTATTACAGAATCTTATTGGATCGTCTTTGTCCTCTGTATCACTTTCCCAGCAGAGTTACAGGTAATAAAAATCTCTATGACTAGGACCTTGGGTTTGGATAGTTCAATTAGTTGTTCAGGAAGTCTATCAAAAATGTGTCTCTAGGTCTCTGAACTCCAGCATTTTCATTATTAGAGTGAAATGTTACTGACAAATGAGGTATGATTGTCTAGACACCTCATCAGCCTGCTGGCTTTTTGCCTGAAGTAAGGGGGCAGTTTTAAAAGCATCAGGGTTTTGATGGGGTTCTAAACATGTGACTCAAAATCAAAGCCCATGAAAAATGGGGACTATCATATTTTTTGGAGCAATAATAAACTTTTATGGTCCTCTGAAATTCCAGTCAGAATCAATGCCAAGTATTCATTTCAGGATGTTTTAGACATTAAGTTTCAAGATGAGTTTTCTTATTAGTTATGGTTGTAAATACGAGGATTATTTTAAGAAATAGTTGGCGACAGTTTAAGTATATTGATAGGAGGAGAGCTTACCTAACAGTATTTTATTAAAATTTTCTAGTTAAAGATGTGATTGACAATTACTAATGTTGGTCATTTTGATAAATCTCCTGTGTATGGACAGGCATTATCAAGAAAAGTTTGTGCTAAAATATGTGTGATTTATGTATTTACACTTGTGGTTTGCAGTGAGAATGATACTGCCCTCGGGAGCATTCTGACAATCCGTAGGTTAATTTTTGGTTATTACAGTGTGCATGAAGTCCGGGGTAAGCATTTAGTGAGCAAAAATACTCAATAATTTGATAATCTGTAAAATAAAAAACAATGTTATGCCTCCAGATAATATTCCTATGTTTTAATGCCCACTCCTGCAGCAGCAAAACTTGTTCAATTATCTGAGGCCAGACTTTAATTCCATTTTGCTGTGAACTCAAAATATGTTTGTAGTTTTAAATACAGACTGAATATTCCATAATTACTATTTTCTAAAATTATAAAAACAGTATTTTATTCAAAGTTTACTAACAGCTATTATATATTTCATAAAATTACATTACTAATGGCAATGCTAGTCATGGTTTTTAGTCACCAATTTAAAACGTCATCAAAAAAATAAATAAATAAAAAATAAAACATGGTCATCATCCTGTCTGTAGCCATTGCATTCAAGAATTTGTATCTATTTACAAACAGCAAAGACTATGATTGCTTCATTTCAGAATATACAGAATTGAAAATTGAATACTATTTTTTTAAAATTATTTTTCTTAATTCTTCATATATATTTATTAGAATCTTAATTTGAATATATATATCAGATGAGTTATTATGACATTTTTTATTCAACTAAGTTACATTGTCTGTAAGTTGCATTTTGGTAATAATAAAAAGGACGATAAAAAATATTTATATGGTAGAATAGTATTGAGAATCATTGATTTACATAGATAGAAAATCTGGCTAGTTGGCCATACAGCCTAATACAAATGCTGCAAGTATTAAATTGTCAGCACATTTCTTTGGTGGAAATATATGGATTCTATTTTTTTAATTTATTTTTTTAATTTTTATATTTTAAAGAAAGTTCCTGGCAAATTCAAACTTCTAAATAGAGAACAAATTTTGAGATGGCCTGAAAATAAATACTGAAGTCAGCATAATGGATTCTTTTTAAGCACTTCAAATATATTAAATGCCTCATTATGCATGACACCTTGCTAAATGCTGGGGAGACAAAGACAGATATGAAATAATTCACTCCTCTGGAAGTGTATATTCTAGTGGGAGGAACGAATATCTAAGGAATGTTAAAGCAATGTAAATTTCTAATAAAGTTATTATTTTATTTCAGTTTTTAAAAGCTCTATGAAAGGATGAAAGGGAATTGAGAGGGAGTCTCCTGCAAGACATACTTTGAAAGCAATGTGGGGATCCATGTTGTGGAAAACCTTAATTACTGAACTATAATAATGTCATAAGAACAGAAAGGATGAAAGTAAAAATGCTATTTAAATCAAGGAAATAGCAAGAAAACTTATCTCAACTGTTTATATCTTTGAAGAAGCCTGACTTTGTTGTAGAAGAAAACATTCAGTGGTTGCCAACGGGTTAGTCGGTTTCTTTTCTCTCTTTCTTTCTTTCTTTCTTTCTTTCTTTCTTTCTTTCTTTCTTTCTTTCTTTCTTTCTTCTTTCTCTTTCTTTCTTCTTTCTTTTTCTTCTTTGTTTCTTTCTCTTTCTTTCTTTCTTTCTTCTTTCTTTCTTTCTTTCTTTCTTTCTTTCTTTCTTTCTTTCTTTCTTTCTTTTTTTTCTTTTCCTTCTTAAATATTTATTTATTTATATGAGACAGAGAGAGAGAGAGAGAGGAGAGGCAGAGAAAGAAGCAAAGAAATACTCAAGCTGACTTCTCACTGAGCACAGAGCAGATGCTGGGCTCGATCCCAGGACGCTGAGATCATGATCTGAGCCGAAATCAATAGTAGGACACTTACCAACTGAGCCACCAGGTGTCCCTCTCTTTTTTTTTTTACTTTTTTTCTCTTCTTTTCTTTCCTTTCTTTTCTTTTCTTTTCTTTTCTTTTCTTTTTTTCTTTCTTTTCCTTTTTCTTTCTTTTTTTTAATGTAACTAATTTTAAAATGTAGCTGATTTTCTGATGTGGTTTCAGATTCCACATTACAAACAACCTTTATAACTTATCAGATTCTGGTATACTACCATAAAGA